>NC_056737.1:1237234001-1237276501 GCF_019279795.1 Protopterus annectens | reverse complement strand
TATTAACTTGGAACGTGTTGACAGATTCGGAGACATATGTATTACTACTTATTTTCTGCAGTTAAAAGTGTCTATTACACTTAATTCTTGTCATTAGTCATTCTCATTCAGCACCTTTCATCCAAAGGTCACTGGCTTTGTGAGTGATTAAGAGGCTGGCCAGTTATTGTGCGAATGCTCTCACCATTGGTAGGGTTGCCACATTTTCATATGTACAGGATGGGATATATTCTGGAGACACCAGATTGTTTAGGCCAACACATACCCACGGTCAGTGCAGGGTTTAGAATATTCAATATTTTCCTAGCTGAGGGCCTATTCCTTTAGCACTTTAGTTGCTTATTCTGTTTCTTGTATGAATTACGTATTTTATATCCAGACATGACTGCTTTAGGCAACTGTTACATGAAGTATGGTACATAGTTATTTCCTACAATCACAGGACATTTGCCATTGTATCATTCTTAGTCAGGACACACCTACCCAAACAGTGACTGTCCCTCACACAGTGGGTCAGGAGGTACCCAGTTTATGTCAGCGCCTTAATCACCCTATTTCCAAGTGCCACTATGCAAATGTGTACAATATATTCTCTCGATTATTCATGTGGGGAGACGTGCATCACAGGCAGGTGTTTGATCCTGGGTACTAGGTTCTGCATGACCATCTAGAGCTGGACAGTCTCGTACACCACTACTGCACATTCAACTTGTGTCCAGATGTCTACAGGACTGGACAATGTGTCGTGATCCCAAGTCTGATGTTTACACAGGTTACTTATCCCATGAGGGATATCTAAAAATTGAACAAGACCAATATCGTCCATTCTTTTGGATTTACGAAAATGTGTTAGGGTTTTACATGCAAGGGATACATAGTTTGCAATCCTGACACTGCCTAGGGTGACACTGCCTACTACATATGAGTAGTGGTCACTATGTGTAGATATGGCTGCGCCAAGCTAGTAGGCCGAGTATGGCTGGATTTGGTGGACGTTCAGGTATGGGGGCGGGTTGTGTGCTGTGGAGAGAATGATGGGTATTCAATTATGCATTCAGGTGTGTTGCATTTGGATGGGCCAGTTCCATCCAGACCATTTTGTGGGTTTGTGCCGGTGACGTTTCTGTACATGTGTATCGCACATTTTAATATTCATATGTTTGTGTGATTGTGTTCTACAGTATGGCCTGTCAGGTTGTATTGGAGATGTGTATACTTTTTCTATGTGTTTCTTTCTGATTCATCCTCTGCTCCCTCATAAACCTCCAGTTCACCTATTGTGCATCCAACTCAGTCTCGCCTTTGTGGATTATACCATTACCCATCCCCCCCACACACATATTCCTGACACTCCATCCATCCCTTCTTTGGTTGATGGCCCATAACACGGTCAAGGGAACACATTGCATACACTACGTATGTCAGGTACCTGTATGGTTGTGTGGACTACCCTGGCATTTTTCACCTTCCACATGCTGTACATCATGCACATAGGTACACGCACATACTTAACTTTCATGACATGGTTGGTACACCCGGGTAATACCCGTTCAACTGTGACACACCCTAACAAGGATGGCTTGGACTGCATATGGGCGGATTTTGGCCGAATGCTCTGACCATTGGTAGGGTTGCCAGCTTTTCATATGTCCAGGATGGGATATATTCTGGACACAAATCAGATTTTACAGGACAACACATACCCACGGTCAGTACTATGGATAATACTTTTGTTTTCTGCCTACATGTTAGCTTATTGTTGTAGCAGTTTATATGCTCCTTCTATTTCATTTTCTTGCTTATTCTATTTCTTGTCACATGTGGTATGTTACATATGGACATACCTATTGTATGTGATTATTACATGCGATGTGGGATATAATTATGTCATACGGTTGATAGATATTTACATTTATAATGGTTTTGGTATGGACACAACTGCCCAGCTGTGTACTATCCCTCACACTGTGGGACAGGTGGTAACCCTGACCATTGGGCTAAACGTAGCTATTGGCAGCACGCTAACATGATGCATTTCACTTCCACTTGGTATAACTATCTACACTGTGTTAGAATACGGGCACACGGTTTTAAATGTCATTTGTTCGAGGGATGGAGACTTGATATTCCCTACCGTGCATTTGTGTTTGCTTCTTAATTTTGTGTTCGCAAGAACTGTCTTGCATGCTTTGCATACGTTTCAGTATCCACGGACACTGACAGGTGTGATTACTACTGCAGGCAAATTGTTATATTCAAGCAATTTAGGTTGCATGTCGACAGCCGACATTTCCACGCCTCCATGCGGCACTTCGACACGCCCTATGCACTCACGCTCATTTCCTATGCACGTGTCTGTGGCAGCAGCGTGCCTTCATTAATATGCATTTGGCGCTACTGCGCCATCTACATGCTGCACAGTCAGCGCAAGCCTAAAGCTTCATGAATCCCGGGCAATGTCTTTTCTTCTTTACTTGCCTCAAAAAGGACAGCATGTATTTCCTTGCTGAAAAGTCTAAAGAAATTTGGAATAAAAACAGATTTAGTTTACCCAGAAATGAAAGACTTTTTTGCCAGAAGTAGAAAAACATTTGAAACCCTGGAAGATGCTGTTTCTTTTGTACCGAAAAACAACATACTTAATCCCACTGAAGAAATGGAGTGGACCTCATCACTGAAAAGACATGCTACAAGAAATTAATGGACAGTAAAAGTAAAAAAAAAAAAGAAAAACACGAGGGACAAATGAAAATACTACATATTGTTGTACAATGCATGATTTTATAATAACTTATTTTTTGAAGCATTTCTGAATGGATTTCATCAAAACATAAGACTTTTCATCTTTTCATTTTTCTTATTAAAATATAGTTTCAGTAAGCATTATTTTTCTATTTATTGAAATACAGCTGATTGCCTAATAGATGGAGTAAAAGTATACATAATAGTTATATTAATAGTTAGTAATCTGAAATATATAACCTGTGTTTAGACAACTGATTAAAGTTTTATAGTTCAATTTATTTAAATATCAGTAAGAAGACATGCAAGTAATGATAATTAGCCTGGGTTTGATATAGAGTTAAAGGTTTATTTAAAACATTGCACTAAAAGAAAGAAAATGAGCAGATTTGTTCTGTGATGGTTTTCGGTTAAATTTAAGCATTTAAATAATCGACAGCAGTCTTACTAAATGTTGATAAATGCTTAAATAACATGCACTTAATGAATTTTACTTTAAATGGGGCTTATTTGAACTCTTTTCTTTATTTCTTCACTGAAACTGTTAAAAAAGTATATTTGTTACATAGATTATGGCTACCCCAGTGTGGTTACAAGCCCTTTTAATGTTTATCAACTTTTGTTTACCTCATCTTCCCACCTGATAGTCTAAAGGTGTTTCAAAAGTGTTTTTCTTAATAGCACAAGCTTATTTAAGTTTCAACAGCAGCTTAGTTTCATTTTGAATAGCTTGTGGGAAAGGAAATACTACATGAGCTCTAACCCCTCCAGAAACAAGAACTGAAAGGAACTGTTGAATGGAACATTACAATGGCCACTAATGGAAAGTTTTGAAGACTTCTTTATATTAATCATTGAGTTTAGAAATGCTTTTGTAAGTTAAAACATGCTTTTTAATTTTATATTCAATATTACTACTTCAGTGAAACAAAAGAAGCTTATGCTTTAAGGAAACTTGTGACAGGAACTGCAAAACTGGGGGGAAGAAACATGATACACAAGGGAGAAGTTATCTGAAGATGGCTTACTCAAAAGCAACATTTATAAACCATATAATGCTGCTCTAAAGGCATTCTGTGAAAGTTTCATTAATAAGGATAGCATACATTTTAAGTTACAGAAAATTGTATTTGTTTTTAAATACATAGAGCTTCCCCACCATCATTTTAAACAGCAACTTTACTGAGTTTTACAACAGCTGTAAAAAATAAACTGCTGCATGACTTTTTTTCATAAAATATTCAACAAAGTATAAGTTGTTAGTGCATTGTTTGAATGACAGTAACATAAATTTAACAGTGTTTTTAAAAAGTAAATAACATTCCAGCTTTGTAACAGATGCCTCAGAAGCCTATACTATATTAAGTCATGATGACTACTAAATATGGATGTATATGTTTATGCTTGCATACTCACATTTGATTTTAACTATATGGAGAAGGTGAGGTTTATATGCATGTATGAGGTCACATAGCTCTGTGGAGAGAAATGTGCAGTTCTGTATGATAATATGGAGCTGAAGGTAAAGTGCACACATAAACCTGAAATCCCTTGGTAGTATAGCTTGCATAAAAATAAATACTATTTAACCTATCAACAGTATACATATGCAATATGGCTGCCTAAAATCTCACCAAGAGTTTAATTCTGGTATATCGAACTAACATTGTCAGTAATAAAGATAACACTTATTTCAGATATTTTATATTGGTATGCCTGATAACACTGACATGAACATCAAGCTTTTATACACAATATACAGGACTCCTTAAGTAAGAGGTTATCCCACATACCCTAAATAACAGTTCAGCAATAAATTATAATAATCAAAGTACTATATTATGTATATAGTTATTAGTTATTTATAGATAAGATATTTAAAAGTCCTTGAATTAGGAGAATCATGTTTTAAGAAAGTAATGAATAACACATTAGTAAGTAGCATGAACATAATTACAAAGAAGTAAGACAACTGTTATAAGTAAAGTGGCTTCCCATCTCAAAATGTGATTTTATAAGATTAAGCTAATTGTTTAGTTATCTGTTATGTCTGTTAGAAGCGCAACTTATATAGTTAGAGTGTTTTCTATTTTATTCATGTTGTTTTATTATAGCTACATAAGCAGTAGCAAATATTTGTGAGTAGGTAGAGCTACGGGGTTGTTAGCTTGAGATTTTAATGAAATTGTCATCAAATCAGGAATCTTTTATTCTGTATTAGAGAATAAAAATGTTTGTAACTTAGATTTTTAATACTAGTTTTAGAATGTTTGTCCGTAGCAAGTTGTAAATATATTAGATCTGTATTCATTGCACTAAACAATTGTTCATTATTTTTAAATCATTTGTTCTTAAAGATGCCAACATATAAATGTATTTCAGTGAATGTTAATGGGTTGAATAACCCTTGAAAAATAAACTGTTTAAATAACTATTTAACATTACATAAAGCAGATATTGTCTTCTTGCAAAAATCACATCTTTTGATGAAGATTTCGGCAGGTTGCAAATAAAGGACTATTTAATTCTAGTGAGTTCTCATTTTAGCTCAAAAAGAAAATGTATTCTTATCCTTTGGAAGAAAACAATAAGTTTACCTAAAATAGTTGACACTTATTCTGATAAGAATGGTATGCTGAGATTGGTGGTAATAGAAATAGAGAAAAAGCATTACACTCTCATAAATACTTAATGGATTCTTGGAACAGGATCTAAAACAGCCAGGAAGTATCTAAACATTATGACATTATATTCAAAAGGAAATGTGAAAGCAGGAGACTTTAATTGTATTTTATCAAGTAAAGACACCAATAATGAGAAAAGATTCAAACTATCTTCTACAGCAAAACATTTAAATCATTATAGAGGTTTAATGAATATAAGGAATATTTTAGACTTAAAACTACAAAGCTCTTTAAAGTATAAACACTATTCCTTCAGATATGGAATACAAACCAATATTGATTACGTTTTAGTATCAAACAAGCTTTATTTAAAAAGAGAAGATGTATTAACAGTCTTGTGCCCTTTGTCTAACCATAATGCCATTACATTCACTGTAACATTTAGCTCAAATATCTTATTTCATTGTTAGAGGTTACCTGCATACACCATTAAAATAAAAGTTTTTAATGATAGTTTGTTGAGAGAAATTAATCAATTTGTGTAATTTAATAACAATGGGGAGGTGACAGATGCTATGTTATGGGACACACTAAAAGCTTATTTATTTGGTAAATTTAATCACTGGTATATATCTCAAAGGAAAGAATGGGACAAGGACTTGATTGCTCTGCAATCCAATATAGATAAATTAAAGTTAAACTTAAAGCCCAATGACAAAGCCACAAACAGGGAGTTAACAAAGCTGAATCAGGAATATCAGGAAATACTTCAACACAAGATCTCAATCAATCTTGAAAAAATTAAACTACAGTCTTATTCAGTAAACCCAAAGAATATACATAGAATAGCAATTAGAGCAAAAATATGAACAAAATAAATCACATTAAAGAGATTTAAGAAAACATCAAAATAACAAATCTAAACAGCACATTACAATGTTTTAGCAAATATTATGAAAAAATAATAAAATGGAGACACACTTAGATAATAATAAACTAAGTGATAATTTTTGAATGAACATATACATCATAAATGAACTAATGAACAGTAAAGCAAAATTGATAAATATTTTATTTTAAAGAATTGAAAGACCAAATTAAAAATCTCAAATCCAACAAGGCTCCAGGATTAGATGATTTCATCCCAGAATTGTATAAACTGCTACCTGACAATATTAAAAAAAAAACTTATTGAGAATCTTTGAAGAAGTCAAAAGCTCTGCTAATACCCCCCCTTAGAGATACTCTATAATTACACATATTTTAAAATCAAATGGAAATATTTTATCAGGTGCTTCTTATCATCCTATCTTACTTTTGAATGTAGACTACAAAATGTTCATGAGTATACTTCCAAAAGGCTAAATCATGTCCTCCTAGGATTAATAAATGAAAATCAAGCTGGCTTTACAATCAACAGAGGAGTACAAGACAATATTATAAGAGTTTTTGCATTAACTGATATAGCAAATAATAAAAAAAGAACTCTCAATAATGAGTCCTGATATTGATAAAGCTTTTGATTCAGTGACCCGGCCTTATTTATTTAAAATATTAAATGAATATAACTTTTCCTCTAGTTTTACATTAATTAAAATACTTTATAGCAATTCAATACCTTTTGTAAAGGTACGAAACAAGGATGTCCTCTTTCCACTTTATTATTTGCCCTTACTATAAAACCACTAGCTAATTATATAACATTTAACATAAATATTAAAGGCTTCAAAATAAATGAAGACTTTTCATCAGAAATCCAGCTTTTTGCTGATGACATACGGTTAACATGTAGTGGCAAAGAACACTCATTGGATCATATACTCAAACCTTGGATTACTTTGAAAAGGTTTCAGGCTTGAACTTTAATCATAATAAAACTAACCCCCAGATTCATGAAGCTTGGAGCAATGATGGTTTTAGCCTTGCGCCGAGCATCCTTATTACAGATGGTGCAGCAGTGCCACATGAATATTTATGAGGGCACACCACCGCACCCCCGACGTGCACAGGAAATGTGTGCGAGTGCAGGGGGTGTGTACAAGTGCTCTACGGAGGCGTAAACATGCCACCACAGTTGCACAACCTTCTATGCTTACTATTATAGCCCGCCTCTAATAGTAAGCCAGTAATTCAGTGTCCGTGGAAATGCTAAGCATACAAGAGTGTCCACGAACACTGAAATAAAACCGAAATAGTAAACACACAAGCACATAGTGGAATGTTGAGCCCCGTCCCTAGAACTTTCACAATTAGATTCCCTGTGTCCCTATTTTACATTTGTATTGCTGCAATATCGAAAGTGTAAGCAAAGTGCAGCATGTTTGCACGTCGCTGCCCCCTGCTGAGTGTAACTTACACATCAAAATCATTCAAATAGAGAAAAACATGCCGGATCAACATTAATGTCAATAGTGTCGTGGTTAAAGCATCCACCTAATAAACAGGCACTCAGGGTTCAAGTCCAACTATAGCACATATCATTTTCCATGTGGAATGAATGTCATTTTGCTGTAAAACCTACACAATAACATGTAAATGTGAACTGGAGTACTGCATGAAATGTTTAATGAAATTTCATTCAATCAAAGTGGCACTGTCATAATGAATAAGGCACTAGTAAGCAAGTGTATGCACAAATAAACAGTAGTAAACATATATAAGTACCAGTAAGCAAGTATGAGTGCGCTTGAGCAGTTGTAAGCAGTGCCCAGCATAGGAAAAAATGTATATAAGTATGTACAGATATATAATATATATATATATATATATATATATATATATATATATATATATATATATACACACATATATACGTATACAGGCTATGCCAATGGAAGTGAGGAGCCCAAGCAAGAAACATGAAACACCTCGCATGACCTTCCAACCCTCCCAGCCGGACACAGGAAACATACACACAAACTCACAAGCAATGTAAATAGTCCACTGCTCCCCAGACCACAGGCAGGATACAACCAGGGGGAGTACACAGTGCACTCATGAAATCTAATCTTGGAACACAGACAGGAGGGTCCCTTGTGGGATGCCCCAAAAATTGACATATAACCAAAGGAAGGTGATAGGCCAACCATTTTGGCTGGGGTGTGTACATACCCGCAATACAAGGGTGGGAAAGCCTGATGACTCATGGGTCGAGACAATGTATGACATGGGTTCCGTGAAGTGGAAAGTGGGCAGCGTGTAGTGGTTTGTTCAGACCTGATCAGTACCCAGAGTAAGGATGGGTGCTGTAGAGGAGGTGTGGGTGGGGGAACTAAGGGTAGCTAGTTATGGGTCTAGGTGTGCAGGTGTTGGCTGATGTGGGTCTATATGGACAGCTCCAGGGATGTAAGCAAAATTGTTCATTGGGCAGAGACGTCACCCAACGAGCAGCCACACCCGCTATGAGTCCCACTGCAGCAAAGTGTAATCTACATGACAAGGAATGGAATAACCAGATGTAGATGTATATATGTAGAGGTATGTGTGTGTATATCTACCCATAGCGGCATACAGATATACCTCTCCCTCTCCATAGTACAAATGTATACATACAGAGACAGAATACATATACATACCCATATATAGATATATACATATTCAGACACCCATACACTCATATGTCGTTACATTTATATAGACAGCAATATATAAATATATACATGTATGCATACATATACAGATATATCTGTATATAGTAATGTATATATATATATATATATATATATATATATATATATATATATATATATATATATATATATATATAGATATATATATATATATATATATATATATATATATATATGTATGTATATATATATATATATATATATATATATATATATATATATATATGTGTGTGTGTGTGTGTGTGTCTGTAAATATATATACACATGTTATAGCTAGGATATGATACAGCAGTTACTAATTACATATGTTCACAGGCTGTCCATATGGGGGTGAGGGGTCCAATCAACAAACATCTAACACGTGGCATCAACCCACCCACCCCCAGCTAGACCGGTGAGACATACAGACACACAATAAAAGTAAACACACCACTGCTTCCCAGACCACCAGCAGAATACTACCAGTGAGAGAGACCTGCCAGGTCTAATCTTGAAACAAAGACATCAATGTCCCTTGTGGGACACCCCAAAAATTACGGATCATTGGAGTCAGTCTCTGTAATGATTCATCAAACCAGGCTGTAGACATGCGGAGAGTGGGCAGTGTGTAGTGGTGTGTTTATACCCCACCTGCACTCACAGTAAGGATGAGTGCTGTAGAGGATGGGCAGTTGGGGGAAGTATGGGTATGCAATTATGGGCCTAGGCGTGCAGTTGTTGGCTGGCGCAGTCGTATTAAGACCGCCCGGGGGATGTAAGTAATATTCCAAAATGGGCAGAGCTTATGTCCATACCTCTCAACCTCTAAGAGCAAATCTCCCTATGTGAACTAAATCTATGTACAGTGTAATGTTCTATAGCCTGCCACAGACCATAAATATGTGAATTGTAGTACTGCAGTAAACATAGATTTGAGGTGTCACTATAATAAGGTTCTGAAGTCCCCAGGACCCCAAACATTGTATGTACACATGGATGACGGATACCAGACACATATATAGCCTGTAATGAGTAAGACATTGTTGACAAAAGTCAAATATAATGCTAGATAACCAATAAGCAATGCTAACCGCAATACAGCCCAACTAAGTAATTGTAAGCAATGTGTAGGGAAGTCAATACAATATGCCCACAGGTATACCTCTTTAAGCAGTGCCATCCTGAAGTAAGCAGGTGTGCCTATAGCTTAGCCTTTACGAAACCAGTCAATTATGGAAAAGTGCAGGAATCCCACCCTACTTAAAATGAAGAGGCAGGAATATGGCTCATAACTGGTTATGGCATCCCCCTGCAGGCAGAATGGCTGAAGTGGGAGAAAGCTCTTGCTTTAGAGTGCAGCGCTGAGGCATCCATGAGTCCAAATTCATGGTATGGCTACTGGTAAAGCACCATGACAGGAGACTACTGCAGGGCCAGTACCAGGGCTTGCAGTACAAAATGGAGGCCTGGGATAGTCTCGCCCGTGACCTCACTAGTGCCACAGGTATCCCCTGGACTGCTAAACAGGTCTGGTACAACCATGCAGACCTGAAGCAGCAGAGGGGGGATGTCCTGGAACAGTGGATCCTGGAAGCAAGGCAGATGCAGAATGCCCCAGAAATGAATAAGTACTTCTTCCACTATGTAGTTAATAACTGCCTAGCTTGTGTATACTATGGATAGGTATGGCTAAATATCACTGTACTTCTCTGACAGCTGCAGATAAGCATGCTGTGAACCAGCAAGCCTATGATGCTAGGCTGCAAAGGATGCGCCGCGAGGCAGGTTAGTAAATAGCCTGCATGTACTTTCATACAAAATAAATGTAAAAGCCTCAGAAAGAGTTGTACCACTATACAGAATAGTGTAATATGCTGCAAATAAAGGTGTAACCCCTGCATTGCTTCTGTTTACTCTGCAGTCATATATTGTTGTACTGTTGCAGTTATTAAATAGTACTGTTGTAGTAAGCAGTGTTACCCACACTGTGGTATGCAGATAAAATGTGTATGAAGTGCTATATAACAATGTCAGAAGTGCAAACAGGTCAGTCATATTAGACAAAATACATTGCAAAGCCTCACAACAATTGCCTGATAGCATAGTGTACAGTGATCTTAACTATAATGCTTTTGTCACACACAGCAGGGCTTTGGATCCCAGGAGCGCTAGTAAGTTGTAGGCACAATCATTCCACACAACTGCACACAGTCTGTTAGAATGTTCAGAGAGAAAGCTGCATGCATATTTACACTTAACAACTGTACATATTTGGCCAGAATGCTTAAATAGAGAGTGGTATGCATATTCATTCCCCTCAACTCTTCCAATTTGTCCAGCATTTCCTGATAAATGTCCCACATCACCTGCCTTTTGCCCGGTTCCCCTGACAAATTAGTGTGGTGATCCAAGAAATGTAGGCAGCTGTTAATGACATATAACTGATAGTCAGACTTGTACATAGTCAGAGAATGTACTTGCAAACATACTTGTCATCCCAGCATCTCACCCAAAGTGTATGAGAGCAGTCTCAAAACATGTTGCATTAACACCTGCATCTAGTCAAGCCTGTACATAAGACACAGGTCCCATACATACTAATCTACAAACATACCATTGTACAATATAACACCATTGGGTAGTGTAATAATTCATGTAAGGGACAGACCATTGCAGTGACTACAAATGTTGTGAAAACTACAAGGATTTATTAGTTATTAATTGAACTCTTTCTCTCTCACCCCTACCATATGTGCAAAAATAACTGATTTGCACAACTCATTTGGTATGTCTAAACTCCTAATCTTTGTTGGGACATATGTCCTTTTGGTTTATAAATATTCACAGCTGTTGCTATGCATGTGTCATGTTAAAATACTCCCATATTGCTGGCTAGTTGCCATCATGAAACCCACATGTCGTTGTAATGGCCACTGTTTACCAATATATGCATGCGTTCTGCCTGATCTGCAACAATTTATATCTGGTGCCCTGGGTAATGGGAATACCTATGCATGCTGTTATACCTAATCGTGAATGCTGTTGACTATTACTAACCCATATCTGCCTTAAACATGTGACAACATAGCTCGTATGGGAAGGCAGGTCCCAGCAGACTCACCTGTCCCACCTCAGCTGGCCATGGCATCAGGCACCAGCACATCTGGGGCCCAGCCTGGGACCTCGTCGTCCCTTGGCCCTGCACCACCTTTGGGTGCAACTGTCACAGGGGATGGGGCTCAGCCCCCCTCCTGGGAGTGGGAGAGGACAGGAACCTGTCACCAGTGGTACGGTCCGGGCCGTAGTGCATAGGGAGCATGACAGGGAGATTCAAGACCACCTATGCCAGCTTGAGGGCCAAATGGCGCAATTAGAGACTGAGCATGCCCCTCCTACACAGCCTCCAGCACAGCCACCTTCTAGTCTGTGAAGGTGCAGTGGTGACTGCCCATGGGTGTGGACCTCAGTCACAATGTATCCATTTATGGGCTCATGGGCTTGCGACTTCCAAACACCCCTCCTCGTCCAAGGTGTCCCCCAACATGAGTCATATACCACCCCTGTACGTGTCTTGTTTTTCTAGTCTGTCATCCTACCCAACCTATCTTCCCTGATTGTACCTACTCTTCTTCCTCAACATCCCACTCTCACCTAAACATAAAAGAAAAAAAAAGGCAATCTGTTCCCGCAAAAGAAGCACGCCCAATACATAGCTGTCCATTTCGCACACATGTCCCCTGGACACATGTAAACTTTTCTAATTGGCATCACAACATACTATTGTTGCCCTCACTCCTCTCTCAGGGATGTGAGTGTCCAAATGTACCATAAAATGTATTGCATATGCACAGCCGTTGCTGTAGAAGAAATGGACAGCTATGGACCTTCCCTACACCATTCCTTTACATCCCTAGCTATTTTCCCTACTGTCTTTCCCTTTTTGTGCCCCTTTTTCACCACTTTCCTATCAACCCTTTTTTCTTGTCTTTTAAAGAAATTAGTGCAGGGGTACGCAGGAGTAAGCACTTTTAAGCAGAAGTGAGTGGATTACAGCCTGTTTGCATGGGGATAAGCACTGTCTACACAGGTTAAGCTATCAAGAAGGTAACTGAGTGTAAGGACCTGTGACCAAAAGTAACCACTGCTTACAGTCACGCAAATCCATGCACACCTGCTCACAACTGCTTAAAAGTGCCTTAATCACTCCGTATCCAATGGCCCTTGTTCTGCCCAACAACACAATAAAGGGCCTCTGCAAGGCTCAAAACCAGGATCCTGCACACCACAGCCAACGTGATTTACCACTAAGCCATGGCAGATATACAGATACTGGATGTTATCACAAACATATCATTCAGCACAGTCATTCAACAGTATAGGAAATGTATTCCATCATGTAGATGTATGAGTGTGTGTTTATGTCCAGACATAGATACATACATACATATATATATATATAGATATATCAAGAATATCCCATGTGACAACAAAGCATTAAAAAAGAATGAAAAGGGAAACACCAGCAACTCCTGTGTTATATAGAGGTGATGTCCTATATAATATCAAGACTCCCTCAGACAGACGTGTCATTAATACACGCAAACATTTGTACATTGGCCAAATACATTACTTTGTGCAGTTTATTTACATTAACAAAACAATTCCTGTCCAATCATTATGTTAGAACAGTACTCTTGCAAGGTGCTATGTGCAACATCATCATCACAAAAAAGGTAAATGGGGTAACCATATAGAGACTGGTAGTGCCGTGTGTACAAAGGGATCATATGCATCATGTGTACCTGCAAACCTTTAAGAGTCATGGGCATACCAGAATCGTGTGCCTGAGAGAGAAGGGTGACGACAACAGTAGTATGTTGTGATGCAAATTAAAAAGGTTACATGTGTCCAGTGGACACATGTGTGAAATGGACAGCTATGTATGAGGCAAATGTTCTGGGAATAGATTGGCCTTTTGTTTCCATTTTCGTAAGGTGAGAGTGGGATGTTGGGCAAGGAGAATAGGTATGCTTGTGGAGGATAGGTTGGGTAGGATGACAGACAAGACAGCATACAGGGGAGGTATATGACACATGTGGGGGGGAATACACCTTGGACGGGGAGGGGTGTTCAGCAGTCACAAACCCATGAGCCTCCAGATGGAAACAGTGGGACGGAGGTCCCAACCCATGGCCAGCCACCACTGCACCTTTACAGCCGCAAAGGTGGCTGTGCTGGGGGCTGTCTAGGAGGGGCAGGCTCACTCTCTAAACGTGACACTCTGCCCTCGAGCTGGTGTGTCTGGCCTCGAAACCCCTTATTGAGCCCTCTACTCACCACGTCCGGGACTGTACAACGGCTGACAATTTCCTGCCTGGACCTGCTCCCAGGGGGAACAAGGCCCATCCTCAGTGGCGGTTCCACCAGAAGGTGGTGCAGAGCCAACAGAGGTGGAGGTCCAAGGCTGGGCCCCAGACGTGCTGGTGCCCGGTGCCATGGCCAACTGAAGTGGGACAGGAGGTTCCGCCGGGACCTCCAATCCCACACAGCCTATGGTGTTGCAGTTTTAACACAGGTATGGCTTAGTAATAGTCAGCAGCATTCAGGATTACTTATAACAGCATGCATAGATATGACCATCAACCCAACACAACAGATGTCGTACATTTGCAGAGGGAGCACAACACATGAATATATACTGCATGACATCTGTACAAAGTGTAGAAGACTTGTGACTGCAGCTATGAACAATGGCCCATTATTGGCATGTCACTGTGAGAACCCCAGACAGTGACTGTCATATCACTGTTTTATGTGGCATATGTCCAATCAGGGATGCGATGGCAGTAACTCTCATCACTATCACCATGTACTGACTGCAATTCTCACACTATGCTTCTGCAGTTCACAGATGTGTGTTCAATGAGTAACACAAGAAACAAATGGTTTCACACACTGGCCAGTCCACAGATGGCCCTACAGATGGGGGTTTCCTCACAAACAGAGCACTGTCTTGTCAGTTTTAAAACATGCAGACTAGCAATTACCACACAACCTGTTAAATTGGCAGTAGTCTACACTTACATGCTGTAGTCATGTCTGGCACATCACCCTCCTGTCTTTAGGCTATCTTCGACTGTGTATGTTGTTTGAGGAATAGCCAGATATCATCTGTGATGCTGTTTACCAAACAGCAGATCCAGGTTCCACTCACAGCGACTGTCATGGGCAAACACCAACATGATGTTCCTAGATATTGTACTGTGTTTCCATGCGATTGGCTATGGGAACGTAACTACAGCTGTTCCACATGCAATCAGCTAGAGGAGGACTGCAATAGGTGCAGAGGCCATCACCTGATCATGCCCATCACGTAGAAAACACAAGCTGCTGCTGAGCAGCTGTACAACTCCACATCCACCAGAGAGTGTGTGGGAGGGACAGACAGAGGCAAAGTGCATCAGAGAAGGGCTTGGAGACTAAAACTATACATTGTCTGTCACACACCTACCAGCACAGGGGTTCAAACCTCTGACTGACTAGTCATTATGATTACAAGTGTACGCAGTTACTCCATGTGCCACATAGCTGACATTTTGGTGTGCTGTAAGAACATATATGTGTGCTGGTGAGCGACATCTGCAACAGCGATTTAGTAGACATACATTAGGTGTAGCACACACGGCTGTCCACATGAACAGATGTCATTGTCAACACAACCACACTCTGTAAGGGACTCAGACACATTGCCACACTTTTCCAGGCTCACAAATACACTTCTTAACTACATAGTTTGCCACACTGCAGTAATGCACAGGTATTACATGAACCACAGGGGATATCCTGAGGTTCTATGGGCTAGGGCATATGAACGTGTCTGACATCAGTCAGTATGCCAATAGGAGTTATACTGGTTGTGACAGTGGTTGGGAACATCATACGCCACATGCAGACACAAGGTACCAGTACTGACATGCATGTGTTCATTGTGTCATGGGTGTGTAGTGGTTGGCTGTGCAAGATAGCTGTACAAGGCTGGTGAGGAGTAATCCTTGGCATCACGTGACCTGACAATGGTGTGCAGTGTGGTTCAGGGGTGTAATGTCTGCAATGTCCTACACAGATGGGTATTGTATGAACTGTCCTGTCATCCTCGTTACCATTGTGTGTAGTCATTGCTTTGCAATACATACCATGTCTGTGTTTGACAGTCCTTGACATGGACATTGCCTGGGATGTGCATGTCCCACAATAATGTCCAGTGACATGTACAAGTGTACCTGCTTTGCCTGGCACATGTTGTGTACACAGACAGTTATCATCAGATGTACCAATACTGGCCTGATGTGGCAGGAATGCTAATAGACAGCAGGGTGACCCTGCACCTGCATTGATAGCATGATACAGATATTCCCTGGTTTCAGTGGCATCTGTCCATGCATTGCATAAGGCATTGTATGTCCTTTGTGGATCACATTTGATGGCACCACATATGTTGCAGGCATCCAGTGGGGAACATAGTGAAAGCGCATTGTCCGCAATTATGTGCCTATTGTACTGTTGGACAGGGTACCATGACCTTTGCAGCCCAGTGCAATAACACCATGCCTACTATCTGTCAACAATGTGCAGGGTACTAGCAACATAGAGGGATATTCTAGGCAAGTCTGTTTGTGTATGACACATGGGTTCAGACCGTATTCCAGGTAATAGTAGGGTTGCATACTTTGTTCACCAGGCCTTTTGCTAGATGTAGGGGTATGGCTTGCCAACCCAATCCCTTGGCTGATTGACATCTGTACTCCTCGTGAAGTGGACATTGTGACATATAATATGGCCACCATATAGGACAATTACAAAGCCTACTCCCCAACATGTCCAGTGGTTAGACACTCACAGCCACTTCCACACAGGCTCTGATTGTCAAACACACATACACCTGCCATGTCCTGGAATAAAACTCCTACCTAAGTAGTTTATCACACTACAGCATTATACAGTTACAGCACGTGCTACGCAGATTATTGGCTTACAGTGGTCTTAGAGGTGCATTTCTAAGTGGGTGACATCAGCAGGATTGCCAAAGGTGAGTATGTGAATTGTAAGGAGTGTGTGTACTCTAAAAGCATTGTTTCTTTCTCAGGCAGACAGACACACACAGTTGGCATGTCTGGGATTAGAATGTCTACCAAACTAGTTTATCACACTGCAGCATTACGCAGTTACAGCATGCACTACAGAGATTACTGGTGTACAGTAGTCCCAGAGGTGTATTCCTAGGTGGGTGACATCAGCAGGATTGCCAAATAAGGGCATTTCAAGTGTACTGCGAGTTGTACATGTCTTTTACCTGTGTGTACCTGCTGCTTACTGTCGCAAAAACACATTTACACATGCTTACAACTGTCTGATTTAGTCCTAATTGACATTATCAACAAGCCTTGTAGGTCTTGAACCCTGGAACATGAACACTGAGGTCACTGGACTTACCACTAAATCATCTGGGTTGCATACATGTTTTATGGATTTTATAATACACATCTTACTACAGGTATTCCACAGTACTGAAAACAAATGGGACAGTCACTTTGTGTACATATGAACAGTACCCTTGGATGTACTGTACTCTGTGAAACAATATAGATAAGTCTACATCTGCACAACTGTCATAACTATATATATATATATATATATATATATATATATATATATATATATATATATATATGCATACATATATATATATATATATATATATATATATATATATATATATATACACACCTATGGGATGTATACACACACACACACATATATATATATATATATATATATATATATATATATGTATACACATACATACATACACATGTCTGAACACCCTATGTGACACAGAAGGGTTCCAAAGGAACTGACGTCTACACAAAACAGAGGCATCTCTTGTTTTATAACATTTAAATCTTAGTCAGTTCACCAGAGAAGGGATGGTTGTTGTGTATGTGAAGTTTGGGGTGGGGAATGATGGCTAAGGTAATCTACCCAGGGGATTGTGGAGTTTGGGTGGGGGAATGATGGGTATGTTTACACCCTGGCGACCACTTCTGTGTCACTGGTCGACAGTGGCACAGGAAAATAACATACCCAACTGCAGTTGTTCTTGACTGTCTATCCTTTTCTATTCCTAAGTTATAATTTGTAGACTCCACTCACCACAGAAGACTACCATGGTGTACAGCATGTTAAAAGAAATTACACGTGTATGCCTGGCTACAGGGTAGTCACACACAAACACATACACACTTGCCAATATTGTGCATACACATCTTGCCTATGTAAAGGTAACTAGTAGAGTGGTATGCAGTTGGGGTATGTGCCACAGAACCCATACAATTACATTTACTCTGATTCTGCTTCTAAGCTGAGTGACATCACAGGACTGATTACTTACAGTGGGGAGGGGGGAAAAGATAGGTGTAGCAGCAAAACCAGCTGTCAGGACAGGATGCAGACACAAATACACACATACACACACACACACACACACACACACACACACACACACACACACACACACACACACACACACACACACACTCAGACATTTGCTGACATACACACTCAGGCACTTGCTGATGCACACAAACATACAAAGTTACCAGTGATGGAATCAGAACTCCTGCCTACCTACAGATCACTATTACAGTACTACGTAGTTATGAGACACACCACAGAGATTACACATTTCAAGGCAGTCAAAATTCCCTTCTAAGATTGGGGACAACAACAGGGATACTGACAGTCAAGATGTACATAGCTGTAAACCTGTGTGTTTAAAGTAGGAGTCCATTACAACCTGTATGCACAAACAAGACACATCATCTGCTGGCAAGACATGGGTAGGCCTGAGAGGTATAGTTGTAGCACAACAAGCCCTGAACTGGAGTATGCCCATCAGTGGAATGGACAACTGCTATCACTATACAGGGTTACAGCTGTCATGCTCATATACATAGACTCACAGGACTTGTTTGGATGCATTGACCCCAATTACAAGGTGACAGTGGGCATGCTCATACACTTAGTAGCACAGGGCCGTTTGGGATGCACTATGACTACAACTACACAAGGTTATACTGGGCATGCTCATACACTTAGAAACAAAGGGCTTGTTTGGATGCACTGACTCAAATTACGCAAGGTGGCAGTGGGTACGTTCATGCACTTAGTAGCACAGGGCTGTTTGGGATGCACTCCAATTCTAACCACAGAAGGCCACAGTGTGCATGCTCATACACTTACATGTACAGACCCCATTCTAATGGACTCCTGTTGTAAACGCACAGGTTTACAGCTATGTACATCTTAACTGTCAGTATATATGCACATCATACAGGTTTACTACCAGATACATGTATGTGGCCCGTAAATGATATATCTGTGTCTGTGCTGTGTGATACACATGCATACATATACATGAAGTACTGACATATATATGTGAAGTATACACAAACATGGATGTGTGGAAGTGACAGACAACAGGTTAACTGGGACACACAGGTGGATGCTACCTACAGCATGTGTCACACACCTTGCTGCCCTGAAAAGCACACATCAATAGCAGGTTGTGGACAGTGGCAATATACTTGGAACAGAGGCATGTGCAAGCATAATATGTGAGCCCCATTGTGTAATGGTACTGAGATGCGGGTGTCAAGATGACCTCTCACAGCTGTTTTAGTAGTTGTCATTACTTGGAACAGTGGCATGTGCAAGCATAATATGTGAGCCCCATTGTGTAATGGTACTGAGGTGCAGGTGTCAAGATGACCTCTCCCGGCTGTGTTAGTAGTTGTCATTATTAGCAGGACCGCTACACTAAGTATATCTGACATTGGTCATATACACAACATCTGCTGCTGTCCGTCACCTTGCATGTGGCATTTGATACCAAGCACATTACTGCCACTCGCAGTGATGTCATGGTACGAGTGGCAACTTCTTGACCAAAACAATAAGCCAGTGTCCTAGTGTACTTATGAGGTTTTCCAGTGTCTGTCATTCTGGACTGTCATGACTGAATGACAAGCCTTCGACACAGAGCACAGGCATCCATGTTTCAAGTGAGTGTGGATAATATCTAGGTCACATTTACCGATATAGTCGCATTTCAAGGCAAAAGTCCTACACACAGAAGTAACACCCGGACACCTACAAGACAATTGCATTGGAAGCTTATGTTAACCAGTGCTAGATGTGTGGCTTTCATAATCCATTTGCTCAATGTAGAACCTACAATGGGGAATACTGACATCTGTGCAGTGAGGAACACCTGCCTGAAGGCTCTGTAGTGCACAATTGCACTACCACCATATAACTCAGATGCAGACATGTGGGCCATAACAGTGGTATGGACCATTCCAGGTGGTGGTGTCCACATATTCATAAAGGCTACTCACATGTAAAGACCACTACTCTGACATAACTCATCACAGATGAGTCAGGTACAGGTGACAGTGGCAAACGCATTCTAGGTTGTATCCTCTTATACATCCACCACCTTGTCCTCAGACTACCAACACACATCCATACATGTGGTATGACATAGTATGCTAGACCACCAGATATCCTTCAATTGGTGGACTGACTGTACCTAGGCCTACTTCAACTGTACAAAGTAGACATGTACTGACACAGCTGCATAACGTATTATGCAATGCAATAATACCAATGTTTATGACCAGGTCAGTTGTACACAAACCAGGGTCCCTCAGATGTTGTCAGCATTAACACAGTCGACTCTTGCTGTACACCAGTAAACAACACCCTCATGGTGGATATGACATAACTGTACCTTCCCTGGATATGTACATCCCACACTCAAACAACATAAATGAAAATACCATAGCTGTCATTGTCCTTTCTACATACAGGTGGCTACATTCACTACACACATGTACATGGCAGATAGCATGCTAACAGTACATAAGGGTTGATATCTATGTTAACAGAGGTAATATTCCCTCTCTATGGGTCATCCATGACACCTAACATATCATACAACAACACATGTGGCATGTATGTCATTAGACATGTCCACCTAATGCAATGCCTACAAACATACCCAAATAACAGGATCGTAGGACCTACACATGGCCTGTATTGACAGACTCAGGGAAATCCAGCTCTGCTCTGTATATTCCTGTGTAGTTACAGGTGATATGTCCATGGCATGTACAGCCATGTATGCCCACAGCTCCTACATATGCCCCATGTGATCAATTGCAAGCAATGCATGCTGTGTGCTGTCTGGACATTAGCCTTATTACCACAACAGCCAGAATGGGCTGGGGTGAGATGTTTATCAGCCACAGACCTCGCACATGCTTGAATGAGTGTACTACCTAGCACTAACAGAGCACATTGCTGGCACTCTTCCAGTAGACATGAGGTGTATGTGGCAAATACGATGTGCTCATTGTTGACTATTACAGTGCCCTGGCTTCACCATGGAACTGTCAAGTAACAGTTTGTAGGATCATGATATGGAATATTGCTGTGTGCATGTCTTGCTGATATGTGCTGTTGGCATATATGTACACTTGGCTACTCAGTGAAGGTGGTTGTGTGTCCTATCAGTACATGAATACAACATACATTATGGTGTAATGCTCACCTAGGTTTCATACATGGCATGGGGAAGGTGTGGAATGTATCCTCTTGACCTGCTAGTCCACTTACTGATGTAGACTGTATATGTGTACATGTATTGATGTGTGTTTAGATTCCATGCGTGTGCAGTGTCTGATGTTTGAAGGTGACTCTTGTCTTAGTACATCATGCTGTTGCAATGTAGCCTCAACATTGCCAACTGTATATGGTGATATGACATTGCCAACTGTATATGGTGATATGCTCAAAGTACAGTAAACTGTACATTAGGTATGGACAGGTGTTTGGACATGACTACTAAGGGGTGGGGCTACTTTGCAGATGCATGATTACTGAGGACAGCTCACAGGTGTGTTACAACCATTCCTACAATAATCTGTGTAACTGCTAAGCTATGGTTTTGTTAATTGAAGGGGAAGACAGACAATGTGGAATGCAGTAAGGGTGACACTGAAGGCAACCCTCTTAACACCTGTAACAGTAACACCTCTCCTATGCATATATTGTGCATATATCGGCACAGTTGGCAAAGGAAAGAGTCAGTATGCTTTGTAGCACATGTGATAGTGCTGTACCTCTGTAATACCTATCATGAGATAGGCAGGTGTTTGATTCACAGTACTGGCACGTGTGGGTGTGTGTGTCCATATATGTCACACATGGTGGGAATATATCCCACATGTTTTTCACTCTCTTGAACACTGTTGTAGACATCAGTACAGAGTGAAGTGTAGAAAGAAAGGCATAGGCAGATGGTTGAACCTCACACATGTCAAGTGTCTGTATGTATGTGACATAGGTGTATATCTTTGTGAATGCCACAGTGTGTGTGTGTGTGTGTGTGTGTGTGTGTGTGTGTGTGTGTGTGTGTGTGTGTGTGTGTGTGTGTATGGCTGTCCTGTCCCTGGAGTGAGGCTTTATTTTACCATAGTGAAATATTAATTCCCCCTCCCCCATCCACTCAATGCAATCTAGTAGCCCTATTGATATCATCAATCTTAGAATGGCATTCTAACCGCGTGTTAACATGTACACCCTGGGGTGTGGCTTGTTGTTGCATAGCATACTGATGAACCCCCCTCCCCACATACACTCACTGCACTCTAGTAGCCCTGTCGATGTCCTCAATTTTAGTCCATTCCGACTACCTGTACATGTGTAATTTCTGTGGTACGTATTGTAATTGCGTAGTACTATAATGATGATTTGCACATAGGCAGAGGTTCTCATCCCAGCACTGGCAACTGTGTGCGTGTGTCAGAGTGTGTATTACTGGGTCTGTGAATCCCTGAGTGTGTGGGTATGTCTGTGTTTGCATTCTGTCATGGGAGCTGGTATTACTGCTTCCCAATGAGAAGCCATTATTTCCACTGGCCTTTACCCTTGTCATCCACTATACCACTCTTTTACCTCCTCCCCGCTCCAGGTAACTATACCTGTGATGTCACCCACTATGGATGTGACCACGCTGAACACAGTAGCTTACTACACAGCTATCATGCTCTTGGATCATTAGAACAGTAAACATTATTGAAACATGGGAGATTATAACTGTGATGTGGAAGCTACAAAGTGCATGCAGGTATTGTCATACAGAGCTGTGAGTAATCAACATTTACATATGGGATACTAACTGCAAACACTGACATTCCCCGGCACATGCAATTACACCTGAAAGAGGAAGGCAGAACATCAAGATCAACATGCTGTTACTGTTGTTACACATGATACATACTGTCAAACATACAAAACGCATTCTAAAACTGTAATACATGGTATGTCTGCCACCAACACTACTCAACAATATTAATCTACAATTGTCTTCCTAGTATGTTCACCCTGTGCATCAGACCATATGAGCTTGTCCCTGCACCGATGGTGTGGATGACAGGGATGTACACAGGCATCATCATATGCACAGGGTGATACTGTTTGCCAGAGGCCTAGGCTGTGCCATTGGATGACATCATGCATGTGGGTTAGGGCCTTTGATATCATTGGGTGTATGTGGATGTTATGCATGTGTGTGTTGAGGATCCCGACATTTGTTTTTGGTGTGTGTGTGTGTGTGTGTGTGTGTGTGTGTGTGTGTGTGTGTGTGTGTGTGTGTGTGTGTGTGTGTATGTATGCACACAGGTCTGGCATGTGGCTGGCCTACACAGGGGTATTATTGACAGCTGCAGACTGTACAGGGCAGGTTTCACACATCATGGTGTCTGGCCACGGCCACGTGACCTGCACCTGCCAGGGGTTGCACGGGCACTACCAGGCAGAGGTCCAGATTGGGTACTATCTGATGACACATGTTCACTGGAACCATGTCCCTGTTGGGACCATCCAGGACCACTTGCACGTGGCCTGCTGTGTCCTGGTGTGGACAGCACAGCTCCAGCTGCACTGCTGCTGCTGCTACTGCCACTATGGGAGCGGGCATGTGCAGTAGCATGTTCGTGTAGACCTTCAACAGGTGATGTAGCTGACCTACGTCCATGTTCCCAATGCCTCACTTTCACAAGATGTTCCAACACAGACATTGCACGCTTGAGGATTGACATGCCTCGGTCAAGGACTCCCACCATGTCACCCAATTGTCTATCCAAAACATCTGCAAGATGATGGTGAGCATTCACAATTGCCTGTATGTTGTCAGATAAAGAACGGACAGCAGACCTCTGAAGCCTCAGACCTTCTCTGTTGTGCCATTCAGTATGTACCTGTGCCTCCATTACAGCTTAAAACATGCATCTGGTGACACCAGCTGATGTGATTTGTCCACAGGGGCATGTTGGTCAGTGGTCTTCCTATGAGCAGCACTGGGCACATGCCTGTGTGGGACATCACCAGTCAGTTGGCTGGGATCATGGTGTGCAGGCACACTTTCCATAGTCTCCACACTTTTCTGTGCCATGCTACCACCCACCAACTGTCCTTCTCTATGGCCACTGGTGATGGGGTATGTGTAGGCAGGAGAACTGTGTGCAAGGATGAGGGGGACACAGGTGGAATGGCAACCATTGGCACAGATTCAGCCCCTGACAACTCTGCCTGTGCCTCAATCATACTTTCATCATCACTGCTAGAGTCTGTGAGGGACACTAACATCAGGTGGACCGCAGGAGGGCAACGCACCTACATCAAAACCTGTGAGGGGCAGACAAGGACTGTACATTACAAGTTATACCACACAGGCACACAGACACACAGACACACATGCTATGGCACCCAATGGCATGCAGCATGCAGGTGATATGGCAGATGGCATTCAGCTTATTCAATTATAGTGGTAGTTATCATACATCCCTGAGCTGCACACAACAGCATACATGTGTTATAGCAGACGGCATGCACCTTACACAATTATAGTGATAGTTCATAGGTTCATAGGTTCATACTAGGCTATCTGCCCTAGGGCATTTATAAGCCTAGCCAGAATGTGTTTGGCTTTCGCCACCCATTTTAAATTTATTTTGCCATGCCCTTTTTCGAGGTTAGTATACTGTGCCTCTGTCTAACAGTGACACAGAAGTGATACCTGGGGTAAACCTACGATCTCCCATCCACTCATCAAGATTCCTCTTGAAGAGAGTCAATGAGGGACTCTGCCTAACCTGGACTTGGATTTTATTCCAGAGTGAAGGGAGCCTCTGGGTTATGAATCTGTCCCTCCAGCATGTCCTATTTATTTCAGTGCTGAGGTTCAAGTCTCTCGAGCACGTAGCTCGATGGGATTTGGATTTTCTGAGGTGCAGCATGTCCATTAATTCCGGGTTGGACATGGCTTTATACATCAGGCACAGATCGCCTCTGAACAGGTGGTATGCCACTGAGTAGAGCTGGAGTTTCTTTAACCGGACAGCATATGGCATCTGTTTGAGCCCTTTGATCCTCTTGGTGAGGTACCTTTGGGGTCTTTCCAGTTGCTGCAGGTGTCTGGTAAGGTACATCCCAAAAGGGGCATTGTACTCATTATGGGCCTGATGAGGGATGAGTAAAGAGGCACGATGACCTCCCTGATCTAGATGTGAATCCCTTCATGATTAGGTGGGCTATATAAAATGTTTGTCTAACCACTTTGGCCACGTGGTTGTCAAATGAGAGATTGCTATCAACTTGGGTCCCCAGGTCCCTAATTACTTCTTCTGTACTTAATGGATTACCACCTATGTGGTAATTTGTGGGCACTTTGTTTTGCCAAAGGGATGACTATACACTTTTGGCATTTAGCTTGAGGCCATGGCTCTGGCACCAGTTGTCTGTTTCTATGAGGCCCTTTTGGAGGATGCTTGTGTCAGCTGGAGAGTCAATTATGGCACCCAGTTTGCAGTCATCTGCGAACTTGGTCAGCCACAGCCCTTCCGTGTTGGCCTGTACCTCCAAGAAATATATACCGAACAAGAGAGGTCCCAGGACTGAGCCTTGTGGGACACCACTTGTAACTGGTTTGGAGTCTGACATGGCTCCAGCAATTCTAACCATGTGAGTTCTGTCCTTGAGCCAGTTTGCAATCCATCTAGTGACATAGGGGTTTATATTTAAGCTGGTGAGCTTATCTATAATGCCCGAGTGGGGTATTGTATCAAAGGCTTTTGCGAGGTCCAGGTAGGCTGTGTGGACCACCTTCCCCTCGTCAATGGCCTTGGTGACTGTTTCAAAGAAATCAACCAGGTTTAAGAGGCAGGATCTACCCTTAACAAAGCCAAACTGGGTAAGAGCCAGTGTCTGTAGGTCCCCAATATCTTTATTTATGAGGTCCATGATGATCCTTTCCATAGCTTTGCAGACCAAGCTAGTCAGACTTATGGGGCAATAGTTTCCAGGATCCATTGAGGCACCACCTTTATGGAGAGGGACCACTGTTGCTGTACGCCACTCTTTGGGCACATATCGTGTAGTAAGGCTGAGATTGAACAGTAGTTTTATGTTTGGGTTTAGCTCTTCTTGGAGTTCATGTAGGACGCAGCCCGGGACACAGTCTGGTCCCATTGATGCTGTGTTTTTTGCTTTGGAGAGGGCGGCTCTTACCTGAGCATCTGAGATGTCAGGGGGGCAGTTAGCATACATTACTGTGTTGCACCATTTGTGTTAGTAGCTTATGCCCCATACCTGCAACACAATGCATGCACTATGCACCATTGCACCACACTGCCATGTTGTGTGTAAAATACCCCACATGTTAACAGACCATCGCTGACCTTTGTACATCTGCCACTGATACTTTGTGTTGGCCACTGGCCCTATGTGTGAGGACATGAGCAGAATGGTATGTTGACTGAATGCTATGTTTGCCTGAGCCCTAGCTTGCATATCTCCCCCAATGCAGTGCATGTCTGTTCAACATTATTCCACCTACCCCTGAGCTGAGTCTACAGACATTGTGCATGTGGCTGTACACATGTTTGACATGGCTGCCCCTACTTTGTAATGATGCCACAGACCAGCACAGGTTTACAGTACACCGGCCTGATGTGTGGTGTATGACCTTGCCAATCACATATAGTGTGACATGTATTCTGCTGACGTGTTGAATGACATGCACACGTGTAACACAATGGTGTAATTTCAAATATACAGTACGCTAATGGTGTCCCAATGCAGGGACGTGTTATACTAACATGGGCCTTCAGCTGATGCAATGTTGTCTGTCTGCCCTACAAATATGCGGTGACATACTGCACATTGAGCTGATGTGCATAGCCATTGCAGGGCATCATGTGGCTTCATTATTGCTATACAGTGTGAGTTACTGACACAGATCATAGCCATGACTGTGTTCACATACAATACATATCTAATGTGGAATGTGACCCACGTCACTGAGGTGTAAACACACTAAACACTAATGTGGAATGTGTGACTCAGGTCACAGAAGGGTATACAGATGACACCTCAGCACATCTGCAACCATATTACTGATGCCTGGCAACTATGCCCACACATGGCTAACTTAGCAGTACTCCATGTCCCACATGTCATCTGTGTACCGCACACACATAAGGAGCAGGCATGACAGTGATGTCTGACACCAGCAAGGTGAATGTACTGTATCTGTGGCCTGATGTGGTTGTATGTGCATGTTGTGCAACACTTGTATGTATTTGGATACTGTATAGGTGAATGCTTTCATGTCATGACACACTTGAGATGTTCAAGACATGTTATGTGGTGGTTTGATGTTATGCCTACACAAACTGTGCACAGTCCTGTATGATGTTTAGTGTTTCACATCTGCAATATCACCATTACACAAAGGCCATAGTTGTATTGTGTCGAGCCAATGTACGACAGGGTGTACACACATGTACATCACTTCTACTATGTGTGTTGCTTCATGTCTCTGGCCATCCTCCATGGCTATGTGTACACATGTTTTGTCCAATGGTTGTGATGGCCATCTATTTCACATGTCAGTGTTATCCCATATGAAAAAAAAAAAAAAAAACAAGTAATCTCCGTGGTATCCAAAAAGTCTCAAAACAACCCACTAAAGTGTAGTGGGTCCAAAAACAAAACAGTGTAAGAAACTTCTTTGTGTGGAAGATTTTCAGTCCATATATTTCTAGTTAATCACTGTATATTAATCAGATCAGACAATAGTAGTAGAAGTAGCGAACGTAAACTCATCTTAAGTCAAAACAAAACAAAAAGTAATAATAGAAAATATATAATTGTACAGCATTACTAAGTATTTGAAAGTAATCCAAGAAAGGCAGGCAGTCTGTTTCCAGTTGAAAATCATTTATTAAGTACACAGACGAGTGATCCAAGTAAAACAAAAATAGAGTAATAATTTCCTCACAAGCTTTCTAAATATATATATACTTTTTATCAGGCATGGCAGTGGTTTATTGTGCTGTAAAACAAAGTGTTATTGGTACACATGTTAAATTCACATCCCTTCCCCCATCAGTGTGACATTCGAGCTGGTCCTGCCCTACCTATTAGCTGTCATAACAGTATATAACCCTTATGTACTTTAAATAAAATTTATAATGATGTGGTACCTCTTATTTAACCGAATTATTAAGTAGATTATTAAGTCTGTGATGTTATCCAAGACAATATACTACATGGCTGGAAATATATCAACCTTAGTTCATTTGGCAATCAAAAACATATATAAATATATACATATACATTTTGCATATAAAAATCAGTTTCTATTTTCATAACCTATTGTTAACAAAGATCGCTTTCATCCTTCTAGACTTCTTCAGGTCTGTGTACAAGAACCTTAAAAACCTATATAATTAGTTAGTATTGTTATTATACATCATTTTGAATAAAGTGGAAAAAAGAACCAGAAAAAAATAAAAATAAGAAAAAATGTATGTATGCTGATGGAAACAAAATATACACTTAAATTTTAACTGATTTAAAATGGTATTTAAAACCAATTTGTAGAATAAAATAAAATAAAATACAATTAGTCATGTAAACAATGTGGCAATTTTCTAAGTTCCAGTGCACTTTTAACTGAACAGTACTAGTTTACTTCAGGCTTACTAAAAGACTTCAGCTTTAATTGCCACGAGTTCATGTTTCTCCAGAATATTCGGTACATTTTGTATATTTATACAGCAAGGTGATAGTTTTTATTGCCCTTATATAAAGAAGATCATTAAAACCAGTGCAGGGGGTGACTGTAACAATAAAAAAGTAATTTACAGGGCACAGTGCAATGAATATGATGCATTCTATGTGGGCAAGACTGTAAATATAAACTCAAGTGTAGGATTTCATGTCATCTTTCATAAATCCACTCTGGATGTAAAAATAATGCACTAGCCAAACACATTTCTCTTCATAAAAGACACACAGGATTTAAGTTCCAGATCCTGGATCGCATAGACATGGATGATCTTGAAGGAGACATCCCGAATATTCTGGAGAAACATGAACTCATGTAGCAATTAAAGCTGAACTCTTTTAGGAAGCCTGGATTAAACTACTACTGTTCAATTAAAAGTGCACTTGAACTTAGAAAATTGCCACATTGTTTACATGTCTAATTGTATTTTATTTTATTTTATTCTACAAATTGGTTTTAAATACCATTTTAAATCAGTTGAAATGTAAGTGTATATTTTGTTTCCATCAGCATACATACATTTTTTCGTACTTTTATTTTTTTCTGGTTCTTTTTTCCACTTTATTCAAAATGATGTGTAATAACAATACTAACTAATTATACAATTATATAGATTTTTAGGGTTCTTGTACACAGACCTGAAGAAGTCTAGAAGGACGAAAGCATTCTTTGGTAACAATAGGTTATGAAAATAGAAATTGATGTTTACATGCAAAATGTATATGTATATATTTATATATATTTTTTGATTGCCAAATGAACTAAGGTTGATATATTTCCAGCCATGTAGTATATTGTCTTGGATAAAATCACAGACTTAATAACCTACTTAATAATTTGGTTAAATAAGAGGTAGCACATCATTATAAATTTTATTTAAGAAAACCACAAAAACGAATGAAGTCCAAAAAACAAATAGTTAGAACAGCAGCACCAATGACACCCTCTGGGAAATATATCCAATTCTGTGACTCCACGAAACCACCACACGGAAAATTCACGTAGTTTGTAATAACTTTAATCCACAAAATACATAAAATCAGTTAAGCGCTTTCACCCAGGTTAATCCCAGGCTTCCTCAGAACAAAATTAATTTGAAACCAAAGTAGGTTTAAATACACAAGGTAGTAACATGTGACGTTACGTAGGTACAATTGAATTAAATGCATTCCAATCAATTATAATGCTTTAAAATTTAATAAAATGTAATAATATAATAGATATTAAAAACCCTGTCCATTCTAAAAAGTTTTTCTTGTGAATGTGTATTCATGTATTCTTCCTATTTGATTGTGTTACTTTTTTAGTAAGTAAAACAGTTGTAATAAAATTTTCTAAATAAAAATTATTATTTAAAAAACTCTGTATGTAATATAGGTTCAAAATAAATAATAAATGAATTGATTGTTGTGTTACGTAGCCAGTGTAGCCTTACTAACCGGTACCTATTGTTAACATGTTTTACCATTAAAATAAATAAATATATAAATAAATGTATATTGTGTATATAATAAATATAATCAATAATGAATACAATAAAAAAATGTATGTTCAAAATATTCACCTCAATATGTAACTACTAAATACCAGTTAAAATTGATCAATTGAACAAAGGTCAAGGGTACATCCCAGTATTCCATGTCTATAATCTGGCTGCTCTCATTCTCAAAACGCTACTAATATTGATGTGGTCATTCAAGCCGGGAGTCCTGCCAGCATCCAATTTTAATTGCCAAAACAATTCCCGGTATTCTAGTTTAGTCTCCCAACTTCCTCCTCTAGGGTCCACTTCAACTTGTTCTATCACACAAAACTTCTAACGCCTTCTTCAAACATTCACTTGGTTGTCCCAACATGAAATTAAAGTTTTGTGAGGAAATTATTACTCTATTTTTGGTTTACTTGGATCGCTTGTCTGTGTACTTAATAAAGGATTTTCAACTGGAAACAGACTGCCTGCTTTGCTTGGATTACTTTAGAATACTTAGTAATGCTGTACAATTATATATTTTCTATTATTACATTTTGTTTTGTTTTGACTTAAGATGAGCTTAAGTTTGCTACTTCTACTACTATTGTCTGATCTGATTAATATACAGTGATTAACTAGAAATATATGGACTGAAAATCTTCCACACAGAGATGTTTCTTACACTGTTATCCCATATGACATACACCCATAGATGTCATATGCTCCACTGAGGACAGGGTTATGAAGACAAAGGGTGGTATGTTTGGGATGCGAGATATGTTTTGCTGGATAATTGAGCAGTGTTGCAGTCAGCCCACTACATGTCATGGACATGTTATATAGCACATGACATTGTGTGACATTCATAGCAAGGGTATAATCCACAATGGTGTATCCTGTGGGCTGGTCATACTCCAGCTCCAACACATTTAGAGTATGTGAACACATATGCTCTCTGTGCAGTACTGTTTGTATTCCAAACATGTATAATGCTTATCTTTAGTACCTGTCCCTACAGTGAACCACACCTCCACCATTGTATTCACAGCTGTCCACTCATCTGGCAATGACAGTTTGTAAGGTTTAGTGTAGGTGTTTCATATAGTCTTCAATTATTTCACATGGGTAACCATTGTGATGCATTGCAGGTCTGACCAGTGTATATTAACAGGACCACCATACATTATGTGTACGTGTGTTATGGAAGATAGCATGCAATTAATATGATCTGTGCATTATCAAGCCTGGTAAATAATAACAATCTCACCTGGCACAGGCTGTTGTTGCTGCAAAATGCCAGAGGTACCTAAACAGGAGTGTCTCAGCAGTAAGATCATTATCCACACCTGTGTGATAGCTACAGGGTGCAATGTCCATGTTAGCACATAAGCCAGCACAATACACTATACTATGGAGTATGCACATCTGTGCATACATGGAGTAGCAGACTATAGTATGTGGCATGTGTGCATACATGCCTTGCATATGAAGTTACATTACATATTGTACAGTAACACATGTAACCATATCATCAAGGTAAATATTATGACTTCTATCATAGATAAGTACCTCCTCTATATAGGACATAAAGAAATTGGCATATATGGGGGCAAAAGATGCCCCCAATGCCGTGCCCTGAACTTGCCAAACACATTGCTGTTGAAAATATAAAACGTTCTTATCAAGAACATATTCAGCTAGACATACTAAGAAGGTGTTAAATCCTGGTCTATATAAATCAGCCCTGTCTAGCCAATACTGAAGTGCCATCAGGCCCGCCCAATGAGGAATATTAGTATACAGGGAGGTAACATCCAAAGTACACAACAACCATTCGGGTTCCAATTGGAGATCCAAAATAATTCCCAAGAACTGTGTTGTGTCTTGAATCTGTGACCGTATATGAGACAACAAGGGTTTCATATGTTGAGTAAGGAACTCAGAGAGGGGTTCTGTTAATGAGCCCCTCCCAGAAACAATGGGTCGCCCAGGGGGCTGAACAGGGTCCTTATGGATTATGGGAAATAAGTAGAGGTATTGCTGTTTGGGGTGGTCCACTTTCAAATAAAAACAGGTCTCTTTGTGGATAATGCCCTCTTCGACTGCTTTATCCAAAAAACTATCAATCTCAGAATTGAATTTCATAGTGGGATCTAAAGGCATAATCATATAATATTTATGATCCATTATCTGCTTGAGGTCTTCCTGATAATAATCTATCTAATCTAGGACCACCACCGCTCCTCCATTATCAGCTGGCAAAACAACAATGTCATTGTTGAACTTAAGTTCTTCTATACAAAGGCGTTCTGCCCTTGTAATATTATCATGCATCACACCATCTTTACCAAGCTGCATATGCAAATCCCTGAGAACCCTGTTCTGAAAAATCGATACAACTGGTGATATGGGGGGTTTGAACGTGGACTTCTGAAAACGGAAAGTGTCAACAGCATCATCAGAGGCATCCTGGTCCTTGAAAAACAGATGTAAATTGAGCAGGCGACAAAAATTAATAACATCCTGTGCAAACTCTTCTTCGGATACATTGAAACTCGGCACGAAACTTAAACCTTTGTTCAAGATTTTTATTTGTAAGTCAGATAAGGCATAGGAGGAAATATTGTGTACATTAGAAGAACCATTTAACTCCGAATTATCATCCTCAGAATACCCTCCAAATCTGGAGGGACCCTTATGTTTCCTCCCCCCTCTTCTTGACTTAACTCTAAAGGGTGATCTGAGTTATTAGCTGTATTGTTCCTCTTGGAAATTGGCGACCTATCTGTTTGGCTGTCTTCCCCCTCAGTGTTGGATGAAGTGTCCTCACCAGATGTAAGTACATCCATACTTCTTTTCTTAAGAATGAGTTTCATTCTTTTTGGTTTTACTAATTTGGAATTGGGCGTCAAAAACCTGACATTCTTATGTACCTCAAATGGTCTCCCTCTGTCAAAATCATCAAGGTCCCTATTAAACATTCTAATTTTCCTCTCCTTCAAAGTGTTTTCTAATTCCAAAAGATCCTTACCTAACTGACTCACCCCAGACACATAACATGGCAAATCTTGAAATTTCACTAGCCCCTGACCAAGAATTTCCACTTCACAGTTTTGTTGTTGTATAATCCTTTCATAATATGCCACAAGAGCATTGACAAAACCCATAGAAGCCTGTTTCTGAACTGTCAGCCAATCATCAAAGTCTGATCATCTTGTGGTACTAGGGGCTGAAGCTTCACACGAAGCCCTCTAGAGGAAATGTGTTTGTATTGATATGCCTTAAAAAGATGAAGATGCCATACATTACTTCTAAAATGCTTAATGCCTTTCATTAATTTTGTAAAGGCTATTTGGCATTCATATGCCAGATCAGTACTAGGATTTGATGGACCACCATATACATGTTGCAAAGCCAAACCAAATATCCCTAACTCATTGGTGTCAGAAGACAAACCCCTAATAATAGAAGCCAAATCCATAACTACTTGGTATAACCAGGGCAACCCAATGTGTGTCGCCAAACCATAAATGATAACAAAGGGCCCAGTAATAAAAAGCACACTGGCTTTTACAAGCAAAAGTGGTTCAAAATATGATCTGTATCTATATGAAATGAATCGCCGTCGGTGCTATCAATAGCCTTAGTCAAGCAGACTAGATGTTTTAAAACATACCACAAACCAGCTATGCACCAATGAGGCCAACCCAAAAATCTTAAGATAGTATATATGTAAAATCAGAACAAAACATATTGAACCACAAACATCACAGGCCGAAGGAGAGGAAACACTATAACATCCTAGTTGCCCAAATGCAAAAATATGCAAATATTAATGAATAATCAGGCATTCATGTACTAGGTTATCCCCCGTCGTCAGTGAAAAATAATATTACTTAAATCCCAGCATGAACTAGTGTCCCCAGGAATCCCAATCCCAATGAATAGCATAGAAATATCCAAATTCCTGCACCATAAATGATATATTAATAAATAAGAAGCAATTTCCAAGAAAGGCTACGATGGAAGCCCACAACCACACTAAAACAAGGTCAATATCCCATATACAGTGTAGTCAATGGTATAATGGGACCTAATAAGAAAATTATGCCAAAACTTATGCTTGTATAAAATATACACCAACATTTAGAACAAAGTAAAACTGAGGCTCGATAATGGACCCTGATAATTCTAGAACATCTATTATCATATGTATGAACAATGTTCTTAGTTACAACAGCATTATATCAATAGGGTTACATGTAAAAGCAAAACACTAAACAGTTCAAATGATAAATCGAACACGAGTTTCGCAATTATCTAAGAAAAATAACCACTGAAATGCAGAACAGCCCTTATTAACAAAGACCAAAATACAGCTTCTTTGTCAATTAAAACATCCAAATGTAAAAAGTTCTTGTCCTGTATCCTTGAGAATGCCGAATAAGGACCTCTGCAAAGTTTAGTTTGTCATAGAATGACTGTCTGCATATCCAAATGGTTACTAACACCCACCAATATAAGCTGTAACAGGAACAGTATCTGAACCAAAAATCCACATATCATACGATGAGAGAATCCGTAGCTGTATAAACACATAAAGTTCCCAAATCCATAGAACTGAGTAATTCACTCCCTTGACACTAATTGCATTGTTAATGAAAGTCCTGATGTTGAAGAAAGCTTTTTTAAAGCGCCACCATGACATAAGCAACCACTAAGTACAAGCGAGCTCTAATAACAAATATCATACGATGAGAGAATCCATAGCTGTATAAACACATAAAGTTCCCAAATCCATAGAACTGAGTAATTCACTCCCTTGACACTAATTGCATTGTTAATGAAAGTCCTGATGTTGAAGAAAGCTTTTTTAAAGTGCCGCCATGACATAAGCAACCACTAAGTACAAGCGAGCCCTAATAACACAGGCCCCAAAACAAATAAAGGACCCTATGTATAATTCAATAACCATACATATGTTGGAACAAGAGCAATAACCCAAATAGTGGAAAAACAGACATGCCAAATTCTCCATTAGCATACAAATAAGCAAACAGTACCAAATCTCAACTGAGATGCAACCGGCCTTGGTAAGACTCTTGCAATCCAAACACCAATGACTGCTTGAATATGCTGCACTCAGCACAAAATAGACCTCCGAGTGCAAGCCAAAAAATGTAGAAAGTAAATAATAGAAAACTCAGTCTCTGTCCTGTAAGAGATATATCCCAATGTGGTTAGCCCAGCCACCGAAATAGAAAAACAGCCAAACAGGAAGGTCACCAACAGCGAGTGAGAAATGAAACCTCCCAAAGACAGTAAAGCACCCGCACGCATAGCAAGTGCATGGCTCAAACCAATATAGACAACCAAAATAAAAGAGTCAGCACAGGTCCTGTTTGAAAATAAGTGTATTAAAAAATACACATACTATACATCATAATAACAGACTGCATATACATATGCAATAAGAGCAAATTGCACAGAGCAGTTCTGGCTAAACAGCCTTCCTCAGTGTGACAAAAATAGTGAAAATTGTGCGTGTGCCTCATTATGGCATTCCTGCATGGGTGTGTGTGCATTTCTGATGGGAGTCATCATCCATGGTTCCAGTGCATAGCCAGCATCCCCCACCAGGTGGCCATTTGGGATATCCCCCTGACAAATACCTGATACAGCTGTGAGGCATGCCAGATGTGGGAGTCATGATAGCTTCCAGAGCTGCCAGCATACACATCCATGGTAATGCCCTGGGCATTGCACATGACCTGAAAGTTGATGGAGGGGTATCCCTTGTGGTTTATGTAGCGCCTACCCTGCTCACTGGGTGGTGACTTGATGTGTATGTGCGTGCAGCCTATTGCTCCCAGTACCTCCGGGTATTCTGCCACATGGTGGAAGAGACGCATATTGCTGGCCAACTCCTCCTGTGTTCGGGGGAAGTATATGTGCTCATTGGCATGTGTTAACATGGCATTCAAGAACTGGTGTAGAACCCTGGAAGCTGATGCCTGTGAGATCCCTATGATATCCCCAGTTGGTCTTTGAAAGGTACCTGTAGCTAGTATTCTCAGGCTTACACATACCTTCTTATCCACTGGGATGGGTTCCCCTCTGTTTGTTCTGGCTCTGAGGCATGGTCGGCACAGCTCCACAAGTTGCTGTAGGGTGTCCCTGTCCACCCTGTAATGCTCTACTGTCTCCAGATTATGCAGCCTGGTAGGTTACCCTGGGTCTGAACACTCTCCTCCTCCTCTGGTGCCTGAGGTTGTCGTGTGCATCGTCCTCCACACCACCTTCAGTCTCCAACACATGCTGGTGGATCAAAGCTATGGCAGCCCCTAACATGTACATACTAAAGCTACCCCGTCTGTATTCACCACTGGTGCAGAGTGTATGGGAATACACAAGTGTGTCTGAGGTGCTTTCACACTTTATACTATTGTGCTATGGATGCTGCTGATGTCATTGGGTGTGTATGAGCTATTCCAGCTGCAAAGTATCTTAATTATGGGTTTTACAATGAGTGCTGGAAGTGGGGCCTTTACTGTGGAGTTATGCTTGCCTGCCTTGATTAATCTGTTGCCTTTTAATTCAATGTTAAACCTGGATCCCCTCCCATTCTCAGGCATGCATCCACCTGCCGTCTTTCTTGTTTTGTACTTTCCCTACTGAGTCATGGCAAAATGTGTCTTGTAGCTGATATACTGCAAATCGGCTTTGTTCTGCTTTGACACTTAACTGTTTTCTTTGCAGTACAGCCCCTCCCTTTCCTGTTCTGCAGGTAGCTGCTTGCAGTCTTGTTAGCTGTTGTCAATGGCCCACTGTAGGCTCCTAGGTGTTAATTAGTCATTTGTACTCCATTTTCCCTGCTGCAGCATTTCTTTATTTCTTTCCTATATCCTTCCTGTTTCAGCTCCAGTGTGCGCCGCACAAACCCATTTACTGGGTTTAAGCGTGTTTTCATCTCTGTTCACATGCATACTCGGTTACCTTGTGTACTGTCAGCTAAGCAAAGCTATGGCTAGTTCAACACACCCCTATCCTGCAGCTTTGCTTAGCTACGGGCAAACTGGTTTATTTTTTTGTCTGAAGAAGGGTATGGTTTATACCCGAAAGCGCTTACAAAAAGTTTTTATACTGTTTTATATTGTTAGAATAAAAGAATACCGTTTAATCCAGCCGTATTGGTCCTTGAAGGTGTGCTAAAGGGAGTTCTATTGTTTTCATTCAGGCACCTTTATCCTGAAACTGCTTCTATGTTTTTACTATTATTATGGGAAAATCATGATATGTGTTACATTGCGGTTTTATTCTATATTTTTTCTATTTTCCTTGCGATCCCCTTTGCGTGCCGCTGCCCTGCGCTTCCACATTGTGATAGTGCAACTATAAATATTAAATGTTAATTTTATATTTTGTACATTTTTTTATGCCAATGGTTATATATTTAGCCATTGGCATATATTAACAATATAATACATGTATTTGGTAGGCTGTCACGGCTCTGACTTTATGTTTGCAAAAATGTAAACCGTTTTTTTTACGGTTTACATTTCTGCATGCTTACACTACACCTGCACCACTTCCTGGATCGTTGCATACCTTCATTTGCATGCTACACTGCTGCACATGGGTTAATTAGCATACAAGGCCCGGGAGCTGTGCAGCTGTAGTGTATGCAGGTAGTGCACGTGGGAACAGCTCGTACCTGCATCGCTCAATGGCCATATTTGATGTTAGAACGCCGACACTACACTTGCACCTGGCGCAAGCTTCATGAATCCCGGGTGTAAGACATTGTTTATAAACAAAAAATAACCATGTTTTAAAATCACATAAAAATTTTAACTGGGAAAGTTCTCAAATTAAGTATTTAGGTATCACTATTGAATTTAAGAATAAAGATTCCATAATTATAAACTATAAAAACTTAACATATGAAATCATAAAGTTAACAGACAACTGTAATAAGCTATTCTTTACAATGGAAGATAGATTCACCCTGATTAAAATGATAAGTTTACCAAAAATTTTATACTATAGTCAATCATTAATTCTTCCCCCCTAAAAAAATTATAAAAAAAAAATTCTACCTTGCTTAAATTCTTAAGGTACCCTATAAAACAAGGATATGTTCAGACTGGCATGTCAAATCCTGGGAGGAATATGGCATGGGTTTCAAAATTTTGAGCTATATGCTAATGCTGTAATTATTAAAATAATATGTTTTTTAGATTCTTCATATGTCTCTTATTGGAAATCTTTACATGAGAAAATATTAGAGCAACAAACTTATCATAGATTCTTATATGAAACTGGGTATCAATATATTCTTTTGGGCTATAAAAGATTTTGTTCTGAATGAAAGACACAAGTTTACATTTATGCCTTTTATTAACCAAATTGTTTCAATCTTTAAAAGGTTTCTGAATTTAAATTACTTAGTCGAGGAATTACTAATCCTATTATCCCCATTGGATTCACTAATGGATGCTTAGCGTCTTTTAATGCAAACACAATCCCTGGGATTCATGAAGCTCGGCGCAAGGACAGCATTAGGCTTGCGCCGACCATGCGGTGTAGAGATGGTGCAGTAGCTCCATATGCATATTAATGAAGGCGCACTGCCGCCACATCTATGTGCATAGGAAAAGTGCGTGAGTGCATAGGGCGTGTCAGAGCACCGCACGGAGGCGTGGACATGTCTGCTGCTTACGTGCAACTTAAAATGCTGAATATTACAGCCTGCCTCCAATAGTAATCACACCTGTCAGTGTCCGTGGATACTGAAACATATGCAAAGCATGCAAGGCAGTCTTGCGAACACAAAAATAAGAAGCAAACATAAATGCACGTAGCTGAATATTGAGTCCCCATCCCTCGAACAAATGACATTTAAAACCCCATGCCCGTATTCTAATGCAGTGTTGATAGTTATACCAAGTGGAAGCAAAATGCATCGTGTTAGCGCGCCGCCAATATCTAAGGCTAGCCCAGTGGTCAGGGTTGCCTCCTGTCCCACATTGTGAGGGACAGTCCCCCTCTGGGCAGTTGTGTCCATACCAAAACCATTATAAATGTAAAATATCCTGCGACCGTATGACATAATTATGTCCCACATCTCATGTAATAGTGACATACAATAGTCATTTCCGTATGTAACATACCTACATGTCACAAGAAATAGAATAAGCAAGTAAACGAAACAGAAGAAGCAGCTAAACTGCTACAACAATAAGCTTACATTTAGGCATAAAACAAAAGTACTATCCGTTGTACTGACCGTGGGTATGTGTTGGCCTGTAAAATCTGATGTATGTCCTGAATATAACCCATCCTGGCCATATGAAAAGGTGGCAACCCTACCAATGGTCAGAGCATTTGGCCAAAATCTGCCTATTTCCGGTCCAAGGTATCCTTGTCAGGATGGGTCAAAGATGAACGGGTATTACCCGGGTCTACCTACCATGTCATGAAAGGTAAGTATTTGCGTGTACCTATGTGCGTGATGTACAGCATGTGGAAGGTGAAAAATGCTAGGGTAGTCCTCACAACCATACAGGTACCAGAGATATGTAGTGTATGCAATGTGTTCCCTTGACCGTGCAACCAGAGAAGGGATGGATGGAGTGTGTGGAATATGGGTGTGGGGGGATGGGTAACATAATAATTCACAAAGGGGAGACTGTGTTGGATGCACAATAGGTGAAATGGAGGTGTATGAGGGAGCAGTGGGTGAATCAGAAAGAAACACAAAGAACAAACATACACATCCGCAATACAACCTGACAGGCCATGCTGTAGAACACAGTCCCACATACATATGAATATTAAAATGTGCAATACACATGTACAGAAACGTCACCAGCAGATACCCACATAATGGTCTGGACTGAACTGAGCCATCCAACTACAACACACCTAGATGTATAATTGAATACCCATCATCCCCTCTACAGCACACAACCCCCCCATTCATGAACGTCCACCAAATCTAGCCATACTCGGGCTGCTAGCTTGGTGCAGCCATATCTGCACATAGTGACCACTACTCATATCTAGTAGACAGTCTCACCCTAGGCAGTGTCAGGATTGCAAACTATGCATCCCTTGCATGTAAAACCCTATCATGTTTTCGTAAATCCAAAAAGATCAAAGGTCATTGTCTTGCTCAATTTTTGGATATCCCTCATGGGATAAGTATCCTGTGTAAACATCAGACTTGGTATCACGACACAATGTCCAGTCCTGTAGACATCTGGACACAAGTTGTATGTGCAGTAGTGGTTCACGAGACTGCTCAGCCTCCAGCTGGTCATGCAGAACCTACTACCCAGGATTAAACACCTGACCGGGATGCACGGCTCACCACATGAATTATCGAGAATATATACTTTACACATTCGCATAGTGGCAGTTGGATATAGGGTGATTAAGGCGCTGACGTAAGCAGGGTGCCTCCTGTCCCACATTGTGAGGGACAGTCCCTGTTTGGTAGGTGTGTTCTGACCAAGAATGATACAATGGCAAATGTCCTGTGATTGTAGGAAATAACTATGTACCTTATTTCATGTAACAGTTGCCTAAAACAGTGATTTATGTATGTAAAATACGTAAATCTTACAAGAAACAGAATAAGCAACTAAACTGCTACATGAATAAGCTCTCATCTAGGAAAATAAGTAAAGTTGTAAACCCTGTACTGACCGTGGGTATGTGTTGGCCTGAAAGATCTGGTGTGTCCCGAATATATCCCATCCTGGCCATATGAAAATGTGGCAACCCTACCAATGGTCAGAGCATTCGCACAATAATTAGCCCGCATCTTAATCCCCCTAAAACCAGTGACCTTTGGAGGAAAGGTGTTGAATGACACTGAATGAATAATGACAATAATTAAGAGTAATAGACGTTTTTAACTCCAGAACATAAGTATTAATACATATGCTCTGAATCTGTCAACACGTTTCAAGTTAATAGTACTAATATTGTAAAAGTGTCCATGATTGTCCCTGAATTGCCCTTGTCTTGTCCCTGTTACTGTTGTAATTAGTCCCTGAGTGGTTGAGAGGTCTGTACACATATGTACACCAACCAGCTGTCACATATGTTCCCAGTACTGTTGAATACTTGTAGTGAAGTCATATATCCTAACTGCTATCCATGCAGAATGTGCCACGGATGGTGCAGTGGTCAAACCTGTGACTAATTTGTGTCTGTTTCTGGGTCCAAGCCATGCAAGGGCTGCTAATTTTATGTGATGGCCAGAATAATGTCTTTCGGATATAGGGAGGTAAAGGTCGCAGGGATGCACGGCGGACATTCAGCTGTATGGGAAGTGTAAATAGGTATGTAGGTGTATATGTGTGTACAGACAGATACATATATATATATATATATATATATATATATATATATATATATATGAATGAATGAACATGGTCACAATAAAGCAGTCGTAACGAATGTGAAGGGAAACACCAGAGAGACCCCCCCACCCCATATTATGTAGTGCCGACATAATCATCTGGTCAGAGGTGGCCAAACCTCTGCTTCTGTAAACGCAGGTAGAATGATAACATTGGGACTAACGCTGTCCACGTGCTAATTCTGACTTTCAAATGGGTACAGGGCTGTTCCGGTCTCCAGTCGGACAAGTCTAAACCCAGATGACCACATGAACACCCTGACAAATAAACACATTTATGTGCCAGGACTATAAGCTTTGGAGTTCTGAATATCCTCGGAGTGAGTAAACATGCAGCATGGGTCCAGAGCAGTAGGGAATAGGG
>NC_056737.1:1237224001-1237231501 GCF_019279795.1 Protopterus annectens | reverse complement strand
GCACATCTACTGGATAGTCCGTATACCATTGGGGGAACACATAGGGACTATATCAGTGCCCTGTACCCGATTATCATGGACGTCCGTGATTACGAACCAAAATCTAACACAGTCCTAACTAAACCCTTCCAGAAATAGTGATATTAGGTCGACAGGTGGCGGAATACACATAATGACTAATGACAACATATATATATATATATATATATATATATATATATATATATATATATATATATATATAGATAGATATATATATATATATATATATATATATATAGATATAGATATAGATATATATATATATATATATACACACATCTATACATTTATATATATATATATATATATATATATATATATATATATATATATATATATATATATATATATGTATAGATATGTTTCTGTGGATATACACATGTACATACCTAGGTTACGGTACAGCAATTATGGGTAACATATGTTCAGACCGGGCATAGATTAGTGGGAGGTCCAATCAACTAACGTCTACCTCCCACACCCCCCAGCTAGGCCGGTGAGACATACAGACACGCAATAAAGGTAAATACACCGCTGCTTTCCAGACCACCAGCAGGAAACTACCAGTGGGAGAGATCTGAAAGGTCTACACTTTAACAATGGATCACGGTGTCCCTTGTGGGACACCAAAAATTTCCCTTATAGGCAACCCAATAATGCTTGATGTGACCAGGATGCAGCCGTACACCGAACAGTAGGTTGTGCAAGTCTGATAACACATGGTTTGACAAAACGTACGACATGTGTCGAGATGGGGAGAGTGTGCAGTGTGTAGGGGTGTGTTAATACCCCAGCTGCACTCACAGTAAGGATGAGTCATGAGTGCTGTAGAGGGGTGTCAGGTAGGGGAATCATGCGTATGCAATAATGGGCCTAGGTGTGCAGGTGTTGGTTGGCAGAGATGTAGTAGGCCCGCCCCATGGAAGTAATTAATATTCCTATGTGGGTATAGCAGACGTCCATACCTCCGAAACCTGAAGAGCACATCTACTGGATAGTCTGTAAACCATTGGGGGAACACATAGGGACTATATCAGTGAACTGTACCCGATTATCATGGATGTCCGTGATTACAAATCAGAATCTAACACAGTCTCAACTAAACCCTTCCAGAACTAGTGATATTAGGTGGACAGGTGGCGGAATACTTGTAATGACTAATGACAACATGTATGAGTCATAAACAGCATGTACCTCGACAAATGTGAATGAATACATATGCCCTGGGACTGTCAGTGTGTCAGGTTAATAGAACCAATCATCTAAATGTGTCCCTGAGGGTGTTATGCAGAGTCCCTGATACAGTGTTCATTCTCCCCTATTCGTGTGTGAGGTCTGCTAGTGATGGAAAGCACATATTCCGCCGACTACCTTAGGTTGATGATAGCATAATAGGTTGGGGTTACCACATGTTCACCTTTGTGAGGGACACTTCCCTCTGGGCAGTTGTGTCCTGCAAAATGAATGTTATTATGGCACATGGCCTGTGATTTCAGGCAAATAATCTATATGTTGTCTGTAGTGGTTGCATAAAATGATTATGTTTTATCTGAAACACTTAGATGTTATAGAAAACAATATTAGCAACTATAATGCTACAAGAATAACCTTTACTTATGCAAACCAGTGAAGTAGTCTATTTTCTACTGGCTGTGGGTATGTGTTGCCTTGCCAAATCTGACATCTCTACATATAGGTCCTATAGGGCTGCCACCTTTCCAAATGGCCAAAGTGGGACCTGCTCCATAGAAATGTCAGACGTACCAGGTCAGAACATACCTACAGCCATGCATAGTACAGAACTATACGTATTAGCACAAATCACAGCTTAGTCTAGCAGCAGTCAAGTTGCTTATGCTACTTCACATAATATATAGAAGTGTCATATATACAGTAACTGTTACATGCAACTATTAGAGAAACGTAGAATATAATATTTTCCTGTAATCAGGACATTTGCTATGTCTAGATTATTTTTGCATGACATATGCCTAAGGAGGGACTGTCCCATGCAAAGTGGGACAGGTGTTAATCCTAAAGTCTCACCTCAGCCAATTTAAAAGGTGGAAAACCTACAATAGATATGCGGTTGCATGACCCGGCAGACGGATGTGGTTCCCAAAACACATTTATTTGTCTGCATTGCAGAGTATCGGTTCCCGTGTATCAGTCAGATGGGAGCAGATTGTATGAGGAACGCGCATATAATATGATTAACTCACTGGACAGGCCTCCGATTACGTACAGTCAAACGCCATGCCGTCGCCTAATGGTCAGCCATACCTGATACTGTAATCATGTAGTCCGATGTAATAAACATCACAAGGGATGGCGCCCACCCAGCATGAGTGACAAATGCAAGCACCAATGTCGGTGCATGTGCAAGTGAGGGAGCGAGCTGGTGTAAGCGTGTTTGGCTACCAGTATGCGAGTATTGCATTGTTAAAGAAATGTGGAGTTTAAACAAGTATAAGAAGCTGTAACCAGAGGTCAGCAGTTCTTAATACCACACAAACCCACACACAACTGCTCTCAACTGCTGCAATGTGCCTTACTCACTCCGCATCCAATGGCCTTGTTCCGGCCGCAAACAAAGAACCATCCTTTGCAAGTGTTGGTAGCAACACCCTGTGCACACAACTAATGTGAATTACCAATACACCATGGCAAATATACAGACAACAGACAGTACCACACACATACCATACTGCACAGTCATCTAAAGGTATAGCAATGTACCGGCAGATATGTCCAGACCACTGGTGTTTGCAGACCTGGCCGTCTTGTGTTTACATGTGTGAGCATACCCAGTATGACCATTCCGCATGTTGTCGACTGACATTGCCATCATACCTTCATGTGCTTGAGCATGCCCAGTATTGTCAACTGGATCGCATGTGTTACATGTCCAAGTAGTCATTACTGTGGTGCCTACCTCTGCATTGTACACTGACAGGTGGCATGCTGTGTCTACAGGGTATCCATCGGTCATGTGGCATTGACTGTTGCTACATTTCTGCACAGCGTGGGGGGACATAAGACTGTATCCACATCCCTACACAGCACCGGGGGGGGCACACCTGACTTTTACATGTGTACGTTGGAAGGGGGGCACAGCTGACACTTGTACACTTTTGCTACTACTCTACTGGTATGTTAGGTACTCCATTTCAGTGTGTAGACCCACCTATTGTGCTGGCTAGAGGCATACCAGCGTACTCCAGATCTTAGCTTTAATTACCAGCATATTAGTTTCAGACGTCCTAGCCTTCACAACCTACATCCAACTGCCTGGCCTGCTGTAGTCTGTCTGTGTGTGTCTGTGTGGGGGGGGGGGTCATCCATTGGGCATATTCAGAGGCCATTGTACAGCATTTGTCTGTGTTGATCTACACCTGTCCAGCTGGTTGAGACTTGTGTGGGCTGTATGGACACACATGATGTTCAGCCCATTACCCGCAGTGAGTTAGGGCACCCTGTGTACTTCTGGCTACTATTGTGACCCCGGTATGTGCTACAGATGTCATGGTGCCACTATGGATGTCTACTGTCCTCTGCCTTAACATTCGGCCACCAAATTCCCTTGCATGCTCACATCCATACCATAGCTACAGGTAACAACACATTCTAATACAACAGCCAATTGGTAGGTTGATTGACTTACCTTGAGGGTGTGCCAAACCTGAGGATGGTGCTGGAGGGGCTGCCAATGTTGGATGCACACAGTGCACTTCCTATACATGGCTGAGCACAGGTAGTGTCATGTTTGGCATCCCTTTTACTGTCTGTGCGAGTCAGAAAGGGTGACATTCCCTGGGTACCTACTATATCATTGCATATGCTATGTGTTGACTCTTTGCCGAGGCCAGGTCAGACTGGGCACGCCTCCTTCTGCCTACTGGGTCCAGCTCAGGTAGTTCCCCTCTGAGTCACTCTGTGCCTGTACAGGCCTTGGCATTGGTGGGGGGCTGTATGGCCCTGCCCCATGCTGTTCCTGCTGCAGCTGTTTTCACAGGATCATATTGTGCAGCATAACACATACCATAACAATTTGGATGCATGTAGCTGGTGAATACTGAAAAGCTCCACCAGATGTGTCCAGACACTGGAACCGTGACCTGAGCATCCCAAACACACACTCAATTATATGTCTTGCCTGTGTGTGTGCCTCATTATGGCGTAGTTGTTCAGGTGTGTGTGCATTTCTGATGGGTGTCATCAGCCACAGCTCCAGTGCGTAACCAGCATCCCCCACTAGGTGACCATAGGGGATGTCCATATTGACAAAGGTGTGGTACAGCTGCATCAGATGCCATATATCGGAATCGTCATAGCTTCCAGGGCAGCCATTACACACATTCAGTATAATGCCCTGGGCATCACATACGACTTGGCAGTTGATGGAGGGGATGCCCCTGCAGTTAATGGAGGCCCTACCCCGATCACTGGGTGGTGCTTTGATGTGTACGTGCATGCAGGTTATAGCACCCACTACCCCAGGGTAGTTCGCCATTTGGTGGAAGAGACGCATATTGCTGGTCAACACTTCACATGTGTTGAGGAAATGTATGTGCTCACTGGCATGTGGTGACATGGCATCCAGGAACTGGTGGAATACTCTGGATGCAGATGCCTGTGAGAGCCCCATGATATCCCCAGTTGTGCTTTGGGAGGTACCTGTGGCTAGTATATCTAGGCCTACACATACCTTGGTATCCACTGGGATGGGTTTCCCTTGGCCTGTTCGATGTGTCAGGTGTGGCCAGCACAGCTCAACAATCTGCTGTAGGAGGTCTCTGTCCACCCCATAGCAGTCCACTATTTCCAGCTCATGTAGCCCATGGTAGATTACCCTGGGTCTGTACAGTCTTCTCTGTCTCCTCACTGAGGGTTGTTCGGCAGCATTCACATCCTCACCACCCTCAGCCTCCTGCACATGTTGGTCTATGTTGCCTGCTGCAGCCCTTCTCATTTCATTGGATTGTTTTGTAAAATTTCCCCGCATGTATACACTGGTGGTGTAGCGTATGGAAAAAAAACCATGGGTATGGTGCTTGCTCACTTTATTGTAATGTTCTGGGCTGGGCTGGGCCTGTAATCTGCTGATTGTGATAATTATCACCTGTTTGCCCAGCTTGTTCACCTTGACTACTCTCCTACTGCTGTTGTCCCTCCCAATTGCACTAGGCAGGTATAGACATACCCCTAGCTTAGGTGTGCTAAGCCAGGAGCAATCCCGAGACACAGGGCTCCAATGTAAGCACTGTATGCCTGACACCCCACCACATGCTTTCACTTATATTCGAGTCCTGCACCTGGCTATCTATACACATACACTCTTGGGATCTGCATCACACCCTGGGGATAAACGGGATTCACTATTTTCCACCTCATTTTCATAGTATTGTCTTCTAATGCATCGTTACATGACCCATACTGAGCCTCCCCAAAAATAACCACTGCTTACTGTCACGCAGATCCGCACACAACTGGTTAAAAGCACCTTACTATCACTGTATTCAGCGTCCCTTGTTCTTCCCAGCAACAAGACAACTGGTCTTTGCACGGTTCAAACCCCGGACCCTGCACACCACAAATGATGTGCTTTATCACTAAGCCATGGCAGATATACATGCATCTGAGGTTATCATGTACAGATCATCCAGCACAGGCATTCAACAGTATAGGACATGTATTCCATCATGTAGATGCCAATGTCCACACACACACACACAAACACACACACACATATACATATATATATATATATATATATATACATATATATATATATATATATATATATATATATATATATATATATATATATATATATATATATATATATATATATATATATATATATATATATATGTATATATATATATATATATATATATATATATATATATATATATATATATATATACACACACACACACACACACATATACATATACACGCACATATGTAGATATAGAATATATATCACAACTGCGGACCATGTGACACCAAAGCATTAGACAAGAATAAAAAGGAAAGCACATGCACCGCCTGCATTATGTACTGGTGTTACTATCAAGGCAAGTGTGTTTCTGTGCATCACACGGGTTCAGACTGTATTAAATGTAAGATAAGGCTGCTGACATTACTCACCAGACCTATTGGCGAATGAATGTGTATGTCTTGTCAACCCAGTCTCTTGGGTGATTGTGACATTTATGGACACTATATAGGAAAACAAAAACACGCCCTGAACACATCCTGGAGCTAGCCACTCACACATACCAACACATAGGATATGGCTGCCAAACACACACACCTGTCATGCCTTGGAAAATAACACCTCCCTGTCTGTTCTATCACACTACAGCATTACGGAATTACAGAATGTGCTATCGAGATTACTGGGACACAGTACTCCCAGAGCCGTACTTCTAGGTGGTGACATCATCAGCAATGGAAAAGACGGTGATAGGGATTGTATGGAGTGTGAGCAGTCTAAAAGCATATTACTGTCTCCTGGCAGACAGACACACACAGTTGGCATGGCTAGGATTAGAACACCGACCTAACTACTTTACCACACTACAGCCTTACGCAGTTATAGAACACATTACCAAGTTTAGTGGGATGCAATACTCCCAGAGGCATACTTCTAGGTGGGTGACATCATCAGCAATGGAAAAGTCGGTGATAGGGATTGTATGGAGTGTGAGCAGTCTAAAAGCATAATTTTGTCCGCAGGCAGGCAGAGACACACACCCAGTTGGCATGGCTGGGATTAGAACACAGACCTGATTACCTCATTACACTGCAGTATTACACAGTTACAGAACACGCTACCAAAACTATTGGGGGACAGCCCTCCCAGAGGCATACTTCTAGGTAGGTGACATCATCAGCAATGGAAAAGATGGCGATAGGGATTGTATGGAGTGTGTGCAGTCTAAAAGCATATTACTGTCCCCAGGCCGTATAGTGGAAATAGTGAAGTGCAATTGGCATGCTTTGCTATTGGATCCAGCCATTGCCAGATAAGTAGGAAACTTTCCGCATTTCACATATAGAAATAATAATTTGAAACGTATTTTATGTAAAGATGTAATGGGGTGTCCTAATAGGAACCAGGAGTTAGATAGGGCCTGACCCCTGAACTTTTCCATGTAAGATTGTAGGATGTAGCACTATAACTACTACACAGAATTTTGATCATCCTGCCTTAAAGTTTAAGTTTGTCCCTAGGTTTGTTGCCACTTGTAATAGTGGAAATTTGGTCTATCTTGCTACTTGTGACTGCTGTACCTGTTTTTATGTAGGTAAGACTACACAAAGGTTAAGAGACAGGATTTATAATCACCTGTATGATATCAAGAATCAGAATCAACAAAATGCATTAGCTAAACATATAATTAATTTTAATACTCATAAGTTTAGCTTTAGAGTTTTACAACTAGT
>NC_056737.1:1237104001-1237219001 GCF_019279795.1 Protopterus annectens | reverse complement strand
AAAAGCATATTACTGCCCCCAGGCAGACGCACACACACACAGGTGGCATGGCTGGGATTAAAACACAGACCTAACTACCTTATTACACTACACCGTTACAGAACGTGCTACCAAGATTACTAGGATGCACTATTTCCAGAGGCATATTCTAGGTGGGTGACATCATCAGCAATGGAAAAGACGGCGATAGGGATTGTATGGAGTGTGAGCAGTCTAAAAACATATTACTGTCCCCAGGCAAATGGGCGCACACAGTTGGCATGGCTGGGATTAGAACACAGACATAACTACCTTATCACACTACAGCATTACACAGTTATAGAATGCACTACCAAGGTTACTGCGACACAGCACTGTCAGAGGCATACTTCTAGGTGGGTGTCATCATCAGCAAAGGAAAAGTCGGCGATAGGGATTGTATGGAGTGTGAGCAGTCTAAAAGCATATTACTGTCCCCCGGCAGATGGACACACGCACACAGTTGGCATGGTTGGTATTAGAACACAGACCTAACTATGTTATGACACTACAGCATTATGCAGTTACAGAACATACTACTGAGATTACTAGGACACAGTACTCCCAGAGGCATACTTCTAGGTGGATGACATTATCAGCAATGGAAAAGACGGCAATAGGGATTGTATGGAGTGTGAGCAGTCTAAAAGCATATTACTGTCCCCAGGCAGATGGGGACACACACATACACACACAGTTGGCATGGCAGGGATTAGAACACAGACCTAACTACCTTATCACACTACAGCATTATGCAATTATAAAATGCACTGCCAGGATTACTGGGACACAGCACTCCCAGAGGTGTACTTCTAGGTGGGTGACCTCATCAGCAATGGAAAAGTTGGTGATAGGGATTGTATGGAGTGTGAGCAGTCTAAAAACATTAGTCTGTCCTCAGGCAGATGAAGACACACACACAGGTGGCATGGCTGGGATTTGAACACAGACCTAACTACCTTATCACACCACAGTAGTGCACAGTTACAGAATGCACTACCGAGATTACTGAGGCACAGCACTCCCAGAGGCACACTTCTAGGTGGATGACATTATCAGCAATGCAAAAGATGGTGATAGGGATTGTATGGCATGTGAGCAGTCTAAAAGCATATTACTGCCCCCAGGCAGACGCACACACACAGTTAGCATGGCTGGGATTAAAACACAGACCTAACTACCTTATTACACTACAGCATTACACAGTTACAGAACGTGCTACCAAGATTACTGGGATACAGTATTCCCAGAGGCATATTCTAGGTGGGTGACATCATCAGCAATGGAAAAGACGGTGATAGGGATTGTATGTAGTGTGAGCAGTCTAAAAACATATTACTGTCCCCAGGCAGATGGGCACACACAGTTGGCATGGCTGGAATTAGAAGACAGACCTAACTACCCTATCACACTACAGCATTACACAGTTATAGAATGCATTACCAAGGTTACTGGGACACAGCACTGCCAGAGGCATACTTCTAGGTGGGTGACATCATCAGCAAAGGAAAAGTCAGTGATAGGGATTGTATGGAGTGTGAGCAGTCTAAAAGCATATTTCTGTCCCCAGGTAGATGGAGACAAACACACACCAGTGGTGTGATCAGGACAACTGCCTATCTATGGACCACTATTACAATACTACATAGATACCAGCTGCGTCACAGACACTACACCTTTCAAGACTGTCAATATGACCTTCTACGAATGCGGACATCGACATGGATGCTGGCAGTTACGATGTACATACCTGTGAACCAGTGTGTTCAATGTAGGAATCCATCCTGAAGTGTGGTACGGCCATCTGTTGACTGGACGACCACTATCACTATACACGGTTACAATGGCCATGCCCATACTCATAGAGGCACATAACCGACACAAGGTGTCACTGGGCATGCTCACACACTTAGTAGCACATGGCCGTTTGGAATGCACTATGTGTCTATCTACACAACGTCATACTGGGCATGCTCACTCAGTAACAAAGGGCTGTTTTGTATGCACTCTGATTCTAAACACGGAAGGACACAGTGGTGTTGATAGTTGTCATTGTTAGCATGAATGCTGCACTACAAATATCTGACACCGGTCTTCTACACAACGTCTGCTGCTGTCCGTCACCTTAGATGTACCAATCTAAACCTGGCACACTAATACCACCCGTGGTGATGTCCTGCCAGTAGTGGCTACTTCACCCATATAGTGCCATTCATAGACGAATGTCCTGAGATCAGGTTAGCACCCTGACACCTAGAGGACAACTGCATTGTATGTGTATGCTAAACAGTGCTAGATGTGTAGTGTTTGTAATCACAGCTGACAAATGTAGATCCAACAATGGGGAATACTGACATCTGTGCAGTGAGGAACACCTAGCTGAATGCTCAGTTGTGCACAATAGCACTACCACCGTATACCTCTGATACAGACATGTGGGCTATAACACCGTTACGGACCTCTCCAGGTGGTGGTGTCCCTACGTACATGAAGGCCACTCACATGTACTGACCAGTACACCCTCAAAAGGCATCACAGATGTGTCAGGTGCAGATCACAGTGTCAAAAGCTGCATTCTAGGATGTAGCCCTCAGACATCACCATGTCCTTGGACCAGCAACACACATCCATACATGTGGTAGAACATATATTAGTACAACACCATGTGACCCATGACCAGTGGACTATACCTAGCTATACAGCAACTGTGCAAACTACCCATGTACTGACACAGTTTCATCATGTGTTATGCAATGCAATGACACCACTGTTCATAACCAGGTCTGCTGTACACATAACAGGGACCCTGGGTCATATACAGCAGTAACAGATGACTGTTGCTGTACACCAGTAAACACCCACATGTTTGGATATGGCATACATGTACCTGCCGTGGATATGTACATGCCACACACACACACACACACACACACACACACACACACAACACATATGCACATAGTATAGCTGTTGCTGTCCTTCGTGCAGATAGGTGGCTACAGCAATTACACACATGCACATGGAAGGTAGGTCCATGGCTGTTGAATGCTAACAGTACATAAGGTGTGATATCAATGTTGACTGAGTTAACATTCCCTCTGTACTGGTTACCCATGACAGCTATCATATCATACAACAGTCCATGTGTCATGTATGTCATCACACATGTCCACCAATTGCAATGCCCCAAAACATGGCTAAATGACAGGAATGTAGAACCTACACACATGTACATGTAGTGGTGTGCGTTCAGCTGCTATGTCTGTGCAGTAGCTGATGTTTGCAGGTGACGTGTGTCTTACTACAACATGGAGTTGCAATGCAGCCCCATCATTGCCAACTGTATATGGTGATATACAGACTTAAGATCTCCCATGTGCATATATCAGCACGATTGCCAAAGGTAGCGTCGGTACACATTGTAATGTGGGCAATACTGCTGCATGTCTGTCATACATATTATAAGATAGCAGGTGTTTGATTGACAGTACTGCCATGTGTGTTTGCTTGTGTGTCCATATATGCCATGTATGGTGGAGAATAAATCTCAATTGTTACTCACGCTCCTGTACACTGTTGTAGAGATCTGTACATACTGCAGTGTAGAAAGCAAGACATAGGCAGGGGTGTGGTGTGTATCACACACATGTGAGCTATCAGTATGTGCATGACATAGGTACATTCAATTGTGGACTCCACAGTGTGTGTGTGTGTGTATGTATGTATGTATGTATGTATAGCTGTTTGGTCCATGGAGTGAGGATGTATGTTACCATAGTGAATAGATAGGACCCCTAACCCCTTCAGGTGATGCAATTTACTACCCTGTTGATGCCATTGATCTTAGGCATTACTGACTACCTGTACATGTTTATTCTCTGTGTCGCGTCATGTGGGTGCACAGCACTGTAATGGTGATTGCCACATAGGCAGGGGTCTTCACCTCAGCAATATCAAGTGTGTGTGTGTGTGTGTGTGTGTGTGTGTGTGTGTGTGTGTGTGTGTGTGTGTGTGTTACAGTGTCGTTGACCCCATGAGTGTGGGCGTGTTACTGTGTGTCTGAATACCTGTGTGTGTGTGCATGTATGTGTGTGTGTGTGTGTGTGTGTGTGTGTGTGTGTGTGTGTGTGTGTGTGTGTGTGTGTGTGTGTGTGTGTGTGTGTGTGTGTGTGTGTGTGTAGTTGTGTGTTCTCATCCTGTAATGTGAATGTGTATTACTGCTACACAGTGAGGCCTCAGGCTATCAATTGGCCTCTACCCTTGTCATCAGCTACACCGCTATGTAAACTCCCTGCCCTATGTAACTTACCTGTGATGTCACCTGGTATGGATGTTACGTCTCTAGCCACTGTAGCTTAGTACACAGCTCCCATGCTCCTGGATTAGTAGATGTGTAGACATCTTTGGAATGTCAGCCTTTCTAACAGTGAGGTTGAAGCTACGAATAGCATGCTGGTATTGCCATACATATCTGTGAGTAGTCAACATTTACACATGGGAAACTGCAAACACTGGCATTCAACGGCACATGCAATTAGACCTGAAGGAGTGAATCAGGACATCATTACCAACATGCTGTTACTGTTGTTACCAAGACATATACTGTGAACAGAAAACAATGCATTCTAAACCTGTACTACGTGGTATGTCTGCTGCGTGTCAACAGTACACAACAATTGTAATCTACACTTATCTCCCTATTCTGTTCACCCTGTGCATCAGACCATATGAGCATGTCCCTGCACTGACAGTGTGGATGGCAGGGATGCGGCACAGGCATCATCATATGCACAGGGTGATAATGTTTGCCAGGGGCCTAGGCTGCACCAGTGGATGACATCATGTGTGTGGGTTAGGGCCTGTGATCTAATTGGCCATGTGTGGTTGTTATGCATGTGAGTATTGCGGTGCCCTACAGATGTTTCTGGTGTGTGCGTGTATGCGTGCACACAGTTTTGCCATGTGTCTGGCCTACACAGGGGTATTAGTGACAGCTCCAGACTGTACAGACCAGGTTTTACAGCACATGGTGTCCGGACACGTGACCTGTGCCTGCCAGGGGTTGCAGGGCACTACCAGGCAAAGGTGCAGATTGGGTACTGTCCGATGACACACGTCCACTGGAACTGTGCCTCCGTTGGGACCATCCAGGGCCACGTGAACGTGGCCTGCTGTGTCCTGGTGTGGACAGCGCAGTACCAGCTGCACTGCTGCTATTACCGTCACTATGGGAGCGGGCATGTGAGGTAGCTCATTCACGTAGACCTGCACCAGGTGACATAGCTGGTCTGCATCCACGTGCTCTACACCTCACTCCTACCAGATGTTCCAGCACAGACAGCTCACACTCGTGGATTGTCATGCCATGGTCAACGATTCCAACCATGTCACCCAATCATCTGTCCAAAACCTCAGCAATCTGCTGTTGAGCATTTGCCAATGCCTGGATGTTGTTGTTTAAAGAACAGATACAAGCCTTCTGAAGCCTCTGCCCTTCTCTGTTCTGCCATTCAGCATGTGTCTGTGCTGCCATTACAGTCTGAAGCATGCATCTGGTGACAACAGCTGCTGTGCTCTGTCCTGCAGGGGCATGTCAGCCAGAGGTCCTCCTATGAGCAGCACTAGCCACATGCCTGTGTGGCCCATCTCCAGTCATTTGCCTGACACCATGGTGTGAATACACACCTTCCGTAGCCACCACACTTTCCTGTTCCAAGCTACCACACGCTAACTGTCCTTCTTCTATGGCCACTGGTGATGGGGTATATGTTGGCATGAGATCTATGTGCGGGGATGAGGGGGATATAGGTGGAATGGCAACCAATGGCACAGATTCAGCCCTGACAACCCTGCCTGTGCCTCAAGCATATCTTCATCATCACTGCTAGAGTCTGTGGGGACACTAACATCAGATGGACTGCAGGAAGGTAATGCACCTACATCACCTGTGAAGGCAAACAAAGACTCTACATTACAATACAGACACACGCACACACACACACACACACACACACACACACACACACACACACACACACACCATGTATGTGATTTGACAGAAGGCATGCAACATGCATGTGATATAGCAGACGGCATGCAGCTCAGACAATAATAGTGGTAGTTATCATACATCCCTGGGTTGCACACAACAGCAAGCATGTGTAATAGCAGAAGACATGCATTTCACACAATCATGGTAGTAAGCATGCATCCCTGTGTTACATCATGTGGACCAGCACAGGTTAATAGTACACATGGCTGATGTGTGGCATATGACCTTGACATTAACATGTAGTATGACATGTAATCTGCTGACATGTGCATTGACATGCATACATGTTTGACACAGTGGTGTCCTGTCACATATACAGTGGGGTAATGGTGTCACATTGCAGTGTTGTCTGTCCACCCTACAGATAAAATGCACTTTTAGCAGATGTGCATGACCATTGAAGGGTATTATGAGGTGTCTATATTGCTATACAGTGTGAAGTACAGACACAGGGCCATTACATGGAATCATGAGGTGTCTCTATTGCTATACAGTGTGAATTGCACACACGGTGCATAGCCATGACTGTGTGCATACACAATACATATATACTGTGGATTGTGACCCACGTCGCTGAGGTGCATACACAGTAAACCATGATGTGGAATGTGTGACACAGGTCACTGAAGGACATACGGATGACACCCCTGCACATCTGCAAACATATATTAGCTGCCTGGCAACCATGTCCACACATGGCAGACTTGTCAATACATCATGTCCCACATGACATTTGTGTACCACACACATGAGGTGCATGGCTGACAGTGATGTCTAACAGCAGCAAGGGAAATGTACTTTATCTGTGGCCTGATGTGGTTGTCTGTGTATGTATGTGGATGCTGTGCAGGTGACTACTGTCATGCTGTGACATGGTCATGATGTTCAACACATCTTATGTAGTCGAATGAAGTTACGCCTCCACAAGCTGTGCACAGGCTTGTAGGATGTCCATTGTTCCACATCTGCAATATAACCATTCAACAAAGGCTATAGTTGGACCATGTGTAGCCAATGTACAACAGGCTGTACACACAAACACATCACATCTACTGTGTGTTGCTACATGTCTCTGGCCATCCTCCATGGCCATGTGTGAACATGTGTTGGCTAAACGGTTGTGATGGCCATCTATCTCGCATGTCTGTGTTGTCCCATATGACATACACCCATATATGTCATATACTCCACTGTCCACAGGGTTATGCAGACAAAGGGTTGTATGTTTGGTATGTGGGGTATGTTTTATGGGATAGTGAGACAATGTTGCAGCCGGACCACTACATGTCATGGACATGTCAGATGGCACATCACAATGTGTGCACTCACAGCAGGGGCATAATCCACAATGGTGAATCCTGTGGGCTGCCCATTCTCCAGCTCACTGTGTAGTACTGTTTGTGTACCCCACATGTGCAGTTCTGATGTATAGTACATGTTCCTACATTGAACAACACCTCCACCGTTGTATGCACAGCTGTCCACACATCGAGCAATGACAGTTTCTGATGTTCCATGTTGGTGTTTCATTTAGTTTGTAAGTATTGCACATGGGTAGCCAGTGTGATGGATTGCAGATGCGACATGTATATTGTGACCGGACCATACATTATGTGTACATGTGTTAACTGGCCTCATGGTGAATAGATCTGTGCATTAACATGCCTGATACTTATAACTGTCTCACCTGCAATGGCCTGCTGTCTCTGCAGAATGCCAGAGGTACCTATATAGGGGTGACACAGCAGTATGATCATTATCCACACCTGTATGACAGCTACAGGGTGCAATGTGCATGTTAACACATTTGCCAGTACAATAGTATATACTATGGAGTATGCACAAATGTGCATACACAGAGTAGCATACTATAGCATGCGGCATGTGTGTATACATGCCTTGCATATGATGTTACATTACATATTGTACAGTGACATATGCAACTATATGGGATGATGCCTCCTATTTGTCTGTGTGGTATGGGCTACAATGAGGGGGAGTATAATGAATTAACCCTGTTTTACTGTAGATGCCACTGGTGTAATATGCACATATTACTCAGACACCTTTTGTAGTGTTGGTTCTGTCAACAGTCCACTGGCAGAGCACTCTTGAGACATAGAAAGGTACATCTAGTATACTGAGTGTAGGTGGAATACAGTATGGGTGATGATGTCCTATGACCTGTCACAGGTATGATATGCAGTGTGAAATCATCTGTACTGTACTCTACACCTGTACTGCTAACAACATACACGTTGATTAAGGTTCATGGACTTTCAGACCAGACTCAGCAGGGTAGTAGTGCCGTGCCTCTCATTATGAGTGGTGTCTGCACGTTGTGGGTTGTGATAACTGTTGGTGTGCACCCTTCAGTGTTTTCACAGACTAACATGAAGCTATGTTTTACATGATGTGTATGTGTAGAGCAAACTGTTTTGCCATATGTGTATGATACAACCAGGGATGTGGACAGGTCCCATGCAGCCTGAGTGCACCTTGTACCATCATAGTTATGGCTACAGGGGCTCTGTAGTGTTCATGGATATGTGATTGTGTACCTGTTGGGGTCAGTGTGTTTATGTCATCCAACACCCTATCTGTATTGCTTATTCATGCTCAGCAGTTGTTCAGAACATGTAAGCACTTCATGAGCTACTAATTACTATAGCACTCAATCCTCCTCATTACCTACAGGTAAACAGTGTTTGTACTTACATTTCCCACTTGCTTAGAGTAAAAAAGCTCTTGTACACACTTTCCTCACATATCTAGTGGGAAATAGTTAAATATTCAGGCATGTCCAAGTGTCAATTCCCAGTGTTATTGCCTGTCTATATGATGAATATGGGCATCATGCGGCAATATAGAAATTGTCTCATGTACACAGTCAATACTCCCCTCTTAACATACAACACTACAACCTGTGGGAGATGCACAAATATAGCCATGCTGGAGGTAAAGCTCTCTCCAACCCAGACTGAACCTGATAATCATGTGGGGATGTTAAACATTTGCACCACACCACACTCATCACAAAGTCTCACTAGATCTCCACCACCACAGGCCACACATAAAAAGACTAGAGCATTTGAGGAGCCTCTCAATACTACTCTGTCTAGGCAAAAGAGAACTCCAAAGCAGAAATGCAGACAGCCCCCATCACCCAACACAATACCAATTACTTATAGCCCACAGACTCAGTGTGCCAATCAACCACAGCCAATAGGGCGATATAATGTCCCCAACACAGTAGTGATAGGTGACTCTATAGGCGGTCACATGGATGTCCCACTCAGCAGGCTACACAAGGTGATAGTCACTGTCAGCTGCCTGTTGGTAACAGGATCCGCAACATAACCTATGCACTCAGGTCACTCCTCAACAGGTACAATATGACTGTGTCATTCTCCATGTTAGTGTGAATGCCCTGAGATGTACCTTCCTGGACTACATGTAAAGAGACATGGAATAGCTCTCCAATCTTGTTACCCAGGCAGGTATCGCCCTAGCCCTGAGTAGCATTCGGCCATCATCCAGAATGATAACGCAGTACAAGGACAGAATTATTTACTTCAACAATTGGCAATGCTTCTGGTGTCATTCCAAGGGTATCCAGTATCTGTCTGCTTTGAATGACATAGTCGACAGAACATGATGCTTTGGCACAGATGGCCTGCACCTGTCGGCCCTGGGATTACGGATAATGGCTAAGGCTCTTGCTGCTCCTATAGTGCCTGTTTTAGGCACGGTTCAAATAACATATTCACCACCATAACAGGAACAGGCAAGCAAAACCTGAGGGTAATGATACTCAATGCTTGACATCTTCATCTCAAACACACTCACCTGAGGCACTCCTTGTAAAGGACCACTTTGATATCTGTGCAGTGACTGGGACCTTCTTCTAGGCTTCTGAGAGCATCCCTGCACTACCAGGCTATTACTCATACCACACCTTTCAATCATGTAACCAGGACCGGAACACCCAAGGCAGAGGTGTGTCCATATTTCCCAAGGATATCCGCACCTCCAGGCTGGTTGCTTAGCACAATGCATCAGAGGTAATCCAAGCGCAACTAACTCTGGCCATAACTGCTATACAAATTGTAGCTTGCTATAGCTGCCACACCATACCCCACGGTTAACGGTCCTCACTTCTTGGTGTACTGGAAAGTAGGGTTCAAACAGACACTACTGATGTGCGACTGACACTACCCCACCATTAACTGGGATACCTACTCATGTACCGACAAATTAGGCCAATGCTTTCTGGGATTCATAACCTCCAATCACCTGGATCAACCTATCCACACCACCACCAGGGCCAACAATATCCTAGCCCTGGTCATTACCAACATGTGTGACTGGTGTTCCACACCTGGGGTTATCTCCTCGTTGGTCAGATCTGAACGTACGCTAATTACCCTTGTTATCCACATCCCGGCACCACACCCTTTATGGAAAACACAGTACAATATTTCTACAAAGTCAACTTTAGGCTTCTTATGACAGCAGTAGTAAACATCATGACACCCATGCAGATGGACAATACAGTTAAAATCGCTGAATCATACACAACTGCACTTAATTAGCACTTACACAACTGCATGGATCATGCTATCCCAAACAGAGCCATGACGGTACCCACCAGAAAACGGACACCACTCTGGTGGTCCACTGCCATGGACATAATGTACAACAGAAGGAGGAGAATGTTGCAAATTAGAGTACAATCCCATGAGTGGAGGAGCTCCCTGGTCAGCCTCAAAAGGAATCTGAGATCCCTTATCACATCATCCAAAGCTAGCTACATAAACATTACCATGACTAATTCCAAGGACTACCACAAAGCATTCTAGAGGTATGTCACTAGTCTCAATGGTGATACCCATGTCTGCTCTGACATACAGCAGTTAGGCACGAACATTACAGAACCAACTGATATTGGCAACATCCTGGCAGATAGGTTCAGTGCTAATGTTACACCCCTCTCACACCCTAAAGGACCCATATCTATACAGGAAGAATGCAGAGTCCCTGTGATCATAACTATGCAGTTCAAAGCTGCACTCTCTAAAGCCAGGAACACAGCATCCGTGTGACCGTACAACATCCCAGGCTGCGATTTCCATGAACTTCAGAACAAAATGGCTCCCCACTTGGGCACCATATTCTCTAATAGCCATGCATCAGGCAATGTGGCCCCTAAATGGTGCACAGCAACAGTTATCACACTACACAAAGGTGGTGCCACAATGGACCAGGGGAACTATTGTCCTATACGCCTGACTAGACTGTTCTGCAAGGCTATGGAGCACATCATCATGGATCACATTCAGAGACATTGGTGGCCTTCAAACCTTTGATCCCACCCAGTTTGGATTTGTTAGGGCCAGACCATGCCTCCTAAACCTGGTGGAGTCCTTTGAGACAGTTACCAAGGAATTAGATGAGGGTAAGGAGGTCCACACAGCCTACCTTGACCTCTCAAAGGCTTTCAACACCATTCCCCATTCTGGTATTGTCAACATACACATCCACCTGCACATCAACCCCTACATCACGAGATGTTATGCAAAGTGGCTCACGGACAGAACCCACACAGTAAGGGTAGCATATCCTAGTTCCTACTGTAAATCAGTTACAATTGGCATCCCCCAGTCCTCGGTCATAGGGCCCCTCATGTTCGGTATATGTTTCACTGAGGTACAGGCTAGCACAAGAGGACCTACCCTGAATAGGTTTGCAGATGACTGCAAACTAGTGGCCATGATTGATTCACCGGCTGATACAGACACCCTACATAAGGGTGTCACTGGGATGGATACCTGGTGTCAATAACATGGCCTCACACTACATGCCACAAGGTGCATAGACATCCCCTTTGGATTACACCAATCACCTGCGGACTATCACATAGGTGGTAGTCCCCTACATACATAAGACATAATAAGGGATCTTAGAACCCAAGTAGATAGCATTCACTACTTTGATAACCATATTGCCATGGTGGTGTGGATATCCTTCTATGTGGCCACCCTAATCTCTAATGGGTTTGTAGCCAAAACAAAGGCAGCCAGTGTGCCTCTCTACTCATGACTTATAAAACACATTAAAGGGTACAACACCCCATTTGGGATGTACCTTATGAGACAACAGCAACTGCTTTAAATACCACAACATTACCACACCAAGAGGAATACTGACCTCTGAAGGATGACGTATGCAGCACAACTACAGAAACCCCAACTGTACTCATTTGCATACTGCATACTCAGAGGTGATCTCTGCTGAACATACAAGGCCCATGTCCAAAACAATATTGATGGATATGCTCCACATAAGCAAAAGTCACTGAGAGCCACATGCTCCGGGATATGTACCTAAATGCAATGATGACTAGGACATGCTGGAGGGATACATTCCTGACCTGGACACTTACCATGCTTTGGAACATGATGCCTATGTACATCAGGCAGGGACCCTCACTAGCACTCTTCAAGAGATACCTCGATAGGTGGATGGGAGACAGACATGTAGACCAGGGATCACTGCAGTGGCTCTGCTGTACAGAGGCACAGGAAACGAATGGCTCTGCTCTTCACAGGCACAGGACACTAACCTAGGGAGGTGCCACAAGTGAAAACACTGTAGTTAGGCTTACAAATGGCATGGGCCAGACAGCATAGTACCTAACTATGAACCTATGAAGCTATTACATGTCCTTTGTGCATGGATAATTGACTAGCTCTTCCATTTCAATTAGCTATCATGTTGATACACTGTCTGGTAACTACAAGTCATATGTATCCTGTTATTGTGTATTGTACATGCCAATAGACATACCTGATGTTTGCATAACATAACAGTAATGCTATGGAAAATGTTAGACATATCTACCTACAATAATGTACATTTCACATTTTTCCCAGAATATCCCACAATGCAAATCATAATTGCACAGCAATTTTCATTTATACGCCCATACATAAGCCTACTGTTACAGTATATCACCATATACTATCCCCTGTTATGGCACATACTTGTTGGCCAAACCCTGCCACTGACAGCGGCTGGAGTGGAATTGTTGTGTTTAAACTCCTTATATAGCATCCCTTGTGGTGTATGAGGTGTTTACCTTGTGGCCCACAGCAGTACACACAATTTCTGCAAGCGTTACTATGCTCAACAATACATCACTACATAATACCTTTTCCCACTATATGCATTGCATGCACTTTAATTAATACAGAACAGGTACTACATACACTAACATATTGAGTGTTCTACATACCTTATTAGTATCCCAAGTTGACGATAATATAAGTCCTATTCATTTTCTGTTGTAACGTTTTTCTTGTATGTACATACGGTTTGAATGTATGACAAGCCATCCTTTTATACTTAGATACTAGTAACATGTGGTATCCTGCCACCAATTGGTGTTCCGGAGTAGATGATTACATGCACATTAGCTGTGCAGCTACTCCATTAGCCAATTACATGGCAACAGTGGGGTATAATTGAATACTCCACGTGGGCATTGTCCCTTTGCCCTACCTTCGACGAAGACGGCCTGGATGTGTTGTTTGTGATGAATTGCAACAGCTATATGGAGACACACAGAGATATATTAACTTCATGGCCCCCGTGGATTGTGTGTAATGGCTAGAGGATGTAATTCTACATGTGAGTGTAGCTGTTATATCAGCCGTCTGATACGGGATTATTGCAAACCAACCCTGTAAGGTAACATCGACGTCTGTTCCATTGTACAACAGCAACGATTTCACATAGGGCCATTATAGTGTGTCTCTCACAAGGTATGTTAAGGCTTCTGCAGATGTCCTAGAGTGAGTGGATGTTTGTGATGTTATTACAATCTGTATTGCAATTGTTTCAGGTGTGGGGGAGATGTAGGTGGAGGTACATAGCAGATGCAGGTGTGTAGGAACTGCATTTATACATATTCCATATGTGTGTGAGGGCTCCTTCCATAATTGAAGACCTATCCTTTAGTAGACTAATACTATGGTTATTGCAGACTTATAAATTAAGCCATTGTTAATTGGTTCCTGTATAGCATGCAGGTGATGTTGGTCCTTCAATCCCTTCGGAAATACATTGGTATGTAATGAAATGTCGCTACATGAAAGCTGTCTCGTGTATTTCTGTTACAGATATTTGCACTCATTGGAGTCGTGTTGGTGACTGAACCTCTTTTGCTTGGGTTGCCACCTTTTCAAATGGCCATAGTGGGACATTTGCAGGACACTCATTGGATTTTAGAGGCCGACACATACCCACAGTCAGTACAAAGTATAGAACTTTACATATATGCCTGTATAAAAGCTTATAGTCTTGTAGCGGTTTACTTGCTTATCCTGTTTCTTGTTACATGTAGGTATTTTAGATACAGATGACTATTTTATGCAACAATTACATTAAATATGGAACATGCCAAACGTCTTGAGATTGTAGGACTTTAGTATTTGTACTCATTTTGGTCAGGACACTACCGCACATAGGGGGACTGCCCCTCGCAAGGTGGGACAGGTGGTAACCCTATCTTTGGCTCATGTCCATAGCACATATTTGTAATAGTGTATAGACATATATACTCTCCATATCCTTTGTTCATAATGTTTGGTCGTGGCGGAATGTGTGATTGCTATCGTCCATGTTATGCACATATTTGAAGACTTCAACCGCTGTATATGGCATACCCACGGATTCAGGAACGCACACACTTCCAACAACCACATTACTGTTCCTAGACTCTCAAACCCCACAATACTGAACACTCAAACTTGCGACAGTCAGACTCCCGGAACTAACACAAACACAGAGCACACACATGCACACACAGACACACTACTACCCATCACATCCAAACAAACCATCCTACACTACGTATGGCCAGGTGGCCATGCCTCCATACACACCCTATGTGGGTGGCTGCACCCCCCACACCACACCCACTATAATAATCTACCTCCAAGATAGCACAAACAGACACATGAAGCAAATTCACACACACACATTACAGTCCCCCAGAAACACACACCACACTCAGAACACACACTTACACACACTACAGCAATCAGAAACACACTTAAACACAGTACCTACCAGGACCACAGCACCAGAAGCACTGACTAAATGACCCTTAACATCGTGATAATAGTACTCACGGTTCTAGTGTTCCGGTACTGTGGTTTTTCGGTCTTTAAGCCTCGTGATTACGTGTGTCGGCATGTAAAGCATTCGGTATTTTGTAGTATCCTATTTATATGTACCTCCATGGTTGTGTAGATGTTGTTAACCTATCTATATATTTGCATATATATGTATATCCGTTTATATCGGCATATATCTCTTTATCACCCTTTCTCTCTCTATATTTTATATATATATATATATATATATATATATATATATATATATATATATACATACAGAGAGACAGAGAGAGAGAGAGAGAAAACACACTTTTCGTTGGGTACATGGTGGTGTATATTATTTCCCGAACACTGCCCTTTTGTGTTTTAACCTGTCACAATACACACCTGCCGTTGGTACATCTCAGGTAGCATAGTGGTAGGTGATTGTGTACATGGTTGCGTGTTCTACTCCTGGCAGTGGTCATTTTACCTCTCAGAGCAGGCAATATTAGTACAAGGATAAATGACGTACATTTCAGTGGTTCTGGGCAGCTTTGCCCATGATCTGTGCGATATTCAGCAAAGGATTGACCTGTGTTGCGCATATCCATGTAGTCATGTTTAAACAACACTTACCGTCACTTACCAGCGCAAAAACCCGCTAACATGTGCTTAAATGTGCTCTAATGACCTACATCCAACATCCATTATTCGGGTCATCGGAATTACGTAATAGCCCTTGCATGTCGTGGAACCGGGAACATGCACGAGACAGTCAGTGGCTTTACCACTGGGGCATCTGGGATATGTACAAGTGTTATGGTGTTTAGCATGTAGACTGTACTATGGCTGTTCCTCCATACTGCAAATAAATGTGTAACTCAGTTAGTTTACATATGGATGATACCTATTAATGGAATGTCCAAGTGATGCTTAATGGATGTGCTCCAGCTATGGGAATCCATGTCACAGTGAGCCACACACTGTAATGTGCTACACCTTGCCACAACCATAACTGGAGAATGCTGGGGTGACAGATACCTGTCATGGGTACTCCCCATGCTTTGGAACTACTTCCCTGATTACATTATATGGAACCCCTCATTAACACACCAGGGAATCCTTGCAGAGTGGGTGGGGAACAGTGGTTACACCCCAGGGATCCCGCAATTGGCTCTGCTCCATAGAGGGACAGTTACTTAATCAAAGGGTGGCGACAGCAGCCACATTTTGGCTAGCTTATGAATGGCCTCTGACAATTAGGCATGTACCTACCGACGTACCTAGGAACCTATGCATATAGTATCAACACATGCTGTTAGCTTAATTTACTGTTCAGGTGTTGACTTACCTTGTACCAATAGCTGTTGTGTGTGCAATAGTTGAGGGCTGCCTATGTAGGATGCACACAGTAGACCACCTATACATGACAATTTACAGGTGGTTGTGTGTGTGTGTCATCCATATTGCTGTGTGTACAGGTGGAGAAGTGTGTCTGTCAGTAGGGGTCCACACTGTCAGTGTATGTGCTATATGTTCCCTCTTTGCCAAGGCATGGGCATATTGGGCATGCCTCCATCTGCCTACTGGGGCTGGCACAGGGTGTTCATAGTCTGAATCCCTCTGTGCCTGTGGTGCCCTTGGCAATTGCTGTGGGCTGTGAGGGCCTTTACCATTATGTCCCTGCTGCAGCTGTTTCCGCAAGATCATATTATGTAGCATGGCACATACTATGAAGATGTGGGCACACATGCCTGGAGAGTACTGCAAGGCTCCACCAGATATGTCCAAGCAATGGAACCATGAATTCAGCATCCCAAACACATGTTCTACGATTATTCTGTTTTGTGAGTTTGCCTCATTATGGCATTCGTGCATGGGTGTGTGTGCATTTCTGATGGGTGTCTTCATCCACGGCTCCAGTGCATAGCCAGCATTCCTCACAAGGTGGCCATATGGGATGTCCCCCCTGACAAATACCTGGTACAGCTGTGAGGTATGCCGGATGTGGGAGTCGTGGTAGCTTCCAGGGCTGCCAGCACACACATCCGTGATAATGGCCTGGGCATTGCACATGACCTGGCAGTTGATGGAGTGGTATCCCTTGCAGTTTATGTAGTGCCTACCATGCTCACCGGGTGGTGACTTGATATGTATGTGCGTGCAGTCTATTGCACCCAGTACCTCTGGGTAGTCTGCCACATGGTGGAAGAGGCCCATATTGCTGACCAACTCCTCCTGGGTTCAGGGGAAGTATATATGCTCATTGGCATGTGGTAACATGACATCCAGGAACTGGTGAAGTACCCTGGATGCTGATGCCTGTGAGATCCCCATGATATTTCCAGTTGGCCTTTGAAAGGTACCTGCAGCTAGTATTCTCAAGCTTACACATGCCTTCATGTCCACTGGGATGGGTTCCCCTCTGTTGTTTCTGACTCTGAGGCATGGCTGGCACAGCTCAATGATTTGCTGTATGATGTCCCTGTCCACCCTGTAACACTCTACTATCTCCAGATCATGTAGCCCCTGGTAGCTTACCCTTGGTCTGAACACTCTTCTCCTCCTCTGGTGCCTGAGGTGGTTGTCAGCATCATCCTCCACACCACCTTCAGTCTCCAACACATGCTGATGAATCACAGCTATGGCAGCTCCCAACATGTACATTGTAAAAGTTCCCTGTCTGTTTACACCGATGGTGCAGTGTTTGGGAATACACGAGTGTGTGTGAGGTGCCTTCACACTTTATACTATTGTGCTTTGGAAGCTGATGATGTGATAGGGTGTGTATGTACAATCCGAGCTGCAGGGTATCTTACTTATGTGTTTTAGCGCAGGTACTGCTATTGTGGTGCCTTTGGTGTTGAATTACATTTAGCTGCCATGGATCACCTCTTGCCCTTGCCTTCCCTTTTCAAACTGATTCCCCTCCCATTGTCAGGCATGCATCCAGCAGCCTGCTTTCTTGTTTTATACTTTCCCAACCCAGGATTGTGTTGTGAAATGTGTTATATAGCCGATCTACTGCAGGTTTGCTTTGCTCTGCTGTGACAGTTCTCTTTTCTTTGCAATCCGGCACCTCCCCTTTCCTGTTCTGCAGGTTGCTACTAGAAGCCTTGTTAGCTACCTTCAATGGCCCACTGTGAGTTAATAGGTGTTAATTACTCAGTTGTACTCCAATTACCCTACTGCAGCATTTCCTTATTGTCTTCCCATAACCTTCCTGTTTCAGCTGTGGTGCACGCCGCACACAGCAGCTTACCAGGTTTCGAGCACGTTGTCATCCACGTACACATGCACTTTCGGTCACCTTGTGTGCTCTCAGCTAAGAAAAGCTATGGCTACATCCACACCCCTATCCTGCGGCTTTGCTTAGCAACGGGCAACCCGGATAAGCAATGCTCCAATGTGCTTATAGCTATGGTGGCACACCCTCTGCTGATGTCATGTATACCTCCAGGCCACTCCTCGGTGTTGTACCGCTGCACCGTGTGGTACATCCTTACGCCGGCGGGACATTTGTGATTCAGTATTACTTGCCTCATTTGCATGGCATTGACTAATAATTCATAGTTACCATGCCGAACACTATCACAGACCCTTAGCAACCCTTGCGTCTTGGTTGTGGTGTAGCATGCATACCATTGACTATTATGGCAAAATCATGATTTGTGTTACATTGCAATTTTATGACATCTATATATATTTTCCTTGTGTTCCCGTTTGCGCACACATGCCCTGCAGTTGTACTTTGAGTTAGTGTGGCCATGACATTAAATGTTATTTTTTATGTGTCGTGCATATGTTTTATGCCATTGCTGTATATTTAGCCATTGGCATATGTTAACTTTGTAATACGTATGTTTGGTCTGCTTTCATGGCTCAGATGTTCTGTTTGGAAAAATGTAAACCGTTTTTTTTGGTTTACATTTCTGTATGCTTACGCTACGCCTGCACCACTTCATGAATCGCTATGTACCTTCATTTGCATGTTGCACTACTGCGCATGGGGTGATTAGCATACATGCACCGAGAGCTGCGCAGATCTGGCGTACGCTGGTAGTGCACATGGAATTGGATCGTACCTGAATCGCTTGGCAGCCATATTTGGCATTAGACCGCCTACGCTAAGCCTGCACCTGGCACAAGCTTCATGAATCCCGTGGAATGACATTTATCAAGAATAGTAACCTAGTATTTTGACATCAAATTCTTAATGGAAACAAAATACATCCTGTTGAATATTTAATAGCAAGCTAAAGCATAGAGCAAAGAGGCTGGTTTTATATATATATATATATATATCTGTAAAGAATATATTGAGGATAAAATCAAAATATCACTAGATCTTCAAACTAAACCCGTTCCAAAAATATTGGCTTTATCTTCTAATGTTAATAGTGGGACACCCAAGGTGAAGTGATACTTATCAGTTGCATACAAAATTTTTAGAACTGAATTTGTTACCCCAGATATGACAATCTGGAACTTCTCAACAAAAATTAACAATTAATCAGTTTGAGAACTAAATAAAAAGTTATTCTTAAAATCTGCAGGAAAGTCAACATCCTCACTTTATTGGAAAATTATCCATGGAAATTTCTGCACATGGTCTTTCTTACACCTCATAACATTACACAAATATATAAAACAGGAAAAATGAAATGTTGGAGGTGTAATGAAGTTCTTAATGATAATTGGTTACACATGATAATGGATTGTAAGTTGTTCATTTCCTTTTGGAGTGATCTTAAAAACTTTTCAAAGACTTTGTTGTCAGACAATTACATTATTATTGACTCCTTGATAGTATTTAATGGCCAGTTCAAGCAGCTATATCTATTTCTTAAATACCTCTTCTTTGGGCAATACTTGCCATTGAAAGAAAATTTATAACAAAAAACATAAATGTAAAACTGAATTAGCATTTGGTGAGTTTGTGTGCCTAGCTAAGACTGTCAGTAAAAATGAGTAGTCAGCTATAAGACTGAGAACTTTAAACATAACTCATCAGTACACACCTTGGCAAAAGCTCAATGATTTACTGGAAAAGTGCTAATGGTTAAGAATATATAAATATTATTGTTATGGACATTTGTAAATAGTTGGAGAGAATTTAATAAAGCCTACACAGACGTATTTTCCATGTAGGCATAGTGGCACACTGCTTACATGAAAGTAAGCAGTTATGCAATCCAGTAAATAGAGCTGAGTGGTGGTCACAAGAGCGCCAACATGGAAGTATCCATAGCATGCAAATTACCTGATAAGCAGGTGAATTGCATTCAAATGAGGGAGGTAGAGTGATCTAGGAAGCAGATAGGGAGTCCTGCAGATCCTGTTTTGGTGTCTGTAGTGTACAGAGAAATATTTTGTGTACAGGATGTAAAAATAACAACAGGGGCCATAAAAGGGCAGGTAGATGGGCAGAAATAGCATAGCAGAGGCAGAAATGTGCAAAACTATCCACTGTGTGTCCAAAACCATATGGAAATTAATGTAACATTATTTTATTTTTTTTAATAATCTTGGTATGTTTGCACGGCATGCCACAGTGCGCAAACATTCTGTTATGAAAAAAAATAGTGCAAAAAACAAAGCTATCAATATGTGACAGTAATGTATTATACGACCATGCAAGGAGTATGTACAATGGTGGAATGGTTCTGTTGCTAAGGAGGCAGTGCATGTAATTATGTTGTTTCCACATTGTGTGTATGGATCCCTATGCAAATGAGCTGGGGTAACTTAGTAGCATGAATGGGTACCTGTGTCCATAGATCCCATCTGTGTAGGCACAGAACCGTGTTGGTGTCCACAGAAAAGGCAGCTTATATCAACGGGGGGTGTGTGTCTGAGGATTTGTAAGCTCATTGGAGCTCAGTGGCACCTGTTTGAGTGATGTGGTGCTCTGCTGAGCAGGGGGTGTGTACACTGACTGCTAAGCTTTGTTTATCTTAGGGGCACATGTTTCACCATGTCTAAGAGTGTTTGCATGGTGTGTTGCCTTGCTGAGCATGACCTTTCATGGGGGAATGTACACTGAGTGCTGAGCACTATTTACCTTCATGGTGTGTGTTTGTGTGGTGTGCCACAGCACTGACAAAGGAAGGCTGTCCAAAATAAAATAATTGGCTGAGAAAGGCAATGATATGTTAATTGCTGATGACCCTTGTTCCACTTAAACTAGGGCCATTAACAGCCTTTAATGATGTACTTGGCAGGTGGAATGCATCATAGGTAGTCAATCACAAAGGCTGCACCAACAGGAGAGCACTATAAAGGTTACAGAATCTCTACAATCTGATTTCACCCCCATACTCTGCAGCAGTGGGGTACAGACTTGGGACTTTTAACTGAAAAAATGCTAGGGGCTGCTTCAGGTCTGCTATATACAGTATGCATGTGCTACATGCTGAAGTCAATGCTGCTGCTGCTGACCATAGGCCTAGCCTGAGAAGGAGAAGAGTGTTCAAGCCCAGGGTAACCTTCCAGGAGCTACATGAGCTGGAGATTGTAGAGCACTACAGGGTGGACAGGGACATACTACAAGAACTGACTGAGCTCTGTCGACCTCAACTCAGACCCAGAGCTAACAGAGGGGGACCCATCCCAGTGGAAACAATGGTATGTGTAGCTCTTAGGATATTAGCTATGGGTACATTCTAAAGACCAACTGGGGACATGATGGGGGTCTCACAGGCATCAGCATCCAGGGTACTCTACCAGTTCCTGGATGCCATGCTATTAAATGTCAGTGAGCACATTTATTTTCCCCTCATCCATGAGGTGAGAGCCAGCAGTATGCAACACTTCCACTGTGTAGCACACTACCCTGAGGTACTTGGTGCCATAGGATGCACTCATGTACACATCAAGGCACCAGCCAGTGAGGAGGGTAGAATCTATGTCAACCACAAGGGGTACCACTTCATCAACTGCCAGGGCATGTGCAATGCCCAGGGCATTATCATGAATGCTGGCAGCCCTGGTAGGTATCACGACTCCCATATCTGGCACACATCACAGCTGTGCCAGATGTTTGCTAGGGGGGACATCTCATAGGGCCATTTACTGGGAGATGCTGGCTATGCACTGGAACCATGGATGATGACACCCATAAGAAATGCACACCTGTCCACCGAAGAAAGCCATAATGAGGCATCCACACAACCTAGGAACATCATAGAGTGTGTGTTTGGCTACTGAAGTCACGGTTCTGGTGCTCTGCAGCCACATGTGCACACATGTTCCCGGTATGTGCCATGCTACACAATATGATCCTGTGGAAACAGCTGCTGCAGGATCAGCAAAGAGAAGGGATACACAGCCCCCCACCAGTGCCTAGGACACCACAGCCACACCCACAGGGTGACTCTGAGGAGGAAACTCCTGCGGTTGTCCCTGTAGGTAGATGTAGATGTGCCCAGTATGTGTGCAATAATAAATAGATAGGGGCTCAATGCTCACAGCAGCCAAAACTGTGTGTGTGTGTGTGTGTGTGTGTGTGTGTGTGTGTGTGTGTGTGTGTGTGTGTGTGTGTGTGTGTGTGTGTGTGTGTGTGCATACAACATGCTTTTATGGGCTATACTCGTGCAATGGTTATGCACTTTTTGGCCCTGTGACTAGCTGCTGACAATGCATTACCCTCCTATACATAATCATAACTGATGTCCCCCACCTGTTTGACCTGGACACAGAATGTTTGCAGACATGTCAACACCATCACCACACCTTTCAGATTTGTACATTCGGATAACCCAGGTGACATGTAGCAATGGTAGCAGACCTTATCATAAAGTATGAATACATGAACAAGTGGACTGTTCCCAGTGTCCTTGATAGACTGTTCTTCACATATGCATTTAGGGAGCCATGCAAGTATATTGCCATACCTTGCTGATGTTGTAAGTCTGATGTGCTGCCATGCCATCCTCTGCTGATGTATTGCTGCCATGTGTCCATAGTGTATCCCCTCAGACTTCTGGAGCAGACACTATACACAGGTCTGTGACACATCTGTCATTCTGTAACATTACCACCAGTCCAACATCATGCAACAAAGATACACAAACTGTGATGTGTAGTCATGACACATGCCAGCATACAATACCAGTTGTGGCCCACAACATGTGACATGGCAAAACAGTACTGCAGTACACAACTGCATGTCAAGTAATATAGACACCCTGTGCATCAGACGCATAGCAGCATTTCCCTGCATCAATGGCATGGATGGCAGGGATGTGGCACGTATAATCACATTCACAGGGTGTGGTGTTGGGGTGCCAGAGGCCTAGGCTGTGCCAAACAGTTGACAGCATGTGTGAAGGTCAGGAGGGGTGCGGGTTAGATTGACCATGAAGAGGTAGTGTGTGTGTCTGTAGGTGACTTGCACGTGACAGTGGTGTTTGAGTTTGTACGTGTACACAGTCAAGCCCAGTTCTAGACCCTACACATGTGTATGTTGGGCAGCTGTGGACTATACATAGCAGAGTGGACACTTTACTGTCTCTGGCCATGATCATGGGAACTTACTCTGCAGGAGTAGTACTTGCACCACCATGCCCAAAGCCAGATGCAGTGCTAGTACCTGACAGTGACTGCTGTCTGCTGGAGCTGTGTCTCCCACAAGACCAACTAGGACCATGTGCCCATGGCCTGCCACATTGTGGTGTTGATAGCACACTTCCCTCTGTAGTGCTGGAGGTACTGCCACTACAGGAGCATGACTGTGCATGGCCACATGGACTCTCAGCAGATGATGTTGCTGACCTACATCCATGTGTCCAACCCCCAACAAATGTTCCAGCACAGACAATGTGCAGTCCACGACAGACACTGTCTCACCCCACCTTCTGCGCACTGCATCAATGAACTGATCCAGGGTGCCCCCAGTGTGGTGGAGGCAGTCATGGATGTCAGACTGTGCTGCATTCGTAGCCCTAAGCATATTTCTGTCTGTCTCTGATATGCTAATTGCAGCCAAAATAGCTGCATTGCACTATCATTAACCAATGACATGCCACCACAGTGCAATATATAAGAACCACATGTAGACCTGGGACCCTTTCTTAGCTGTTCAGATGGATATTACTTAGGTGTGGAGAATACAGCATCACAGATGGTGGGTATCATAACTGTCAACTGTAGAGATTTATGCAGTATGTCCACAGTTTTGCATAATATGTGTGGTCAGTGTCCCATGAGATTGTGGTCATCTGTCAAATCACTGGCAAATCATTGTGGGTTGACTTCAGTAATGAAAGACACAGATTTGACTCTCAGACATCATACTCATCAGAATATGTATGCCAATGCAATAGCTGTTATTCTATCATCTGACTATCTTTGTAAGAGCACACTGTAAAATGTGTCCCTAACTCTGGGCATTTGCCCCCACATTAAGTATGGCTGTGTCCAGATTCCATGTTCTAGGGGGTTCTAGGGGGGGTATGGTTGGCCTGTAGTAGCTACCGTTAAGTACAGCTGTGTATGCTACAGGCTGCAGCTACTGCTGCTGCCTAGAACACATAGGAGGGAGTGTAAACACTTTGGAGGACAGCAAGCTATATGTGTCTGCATGGCAGCTGTGTCAGGCCTGTTGTTACTGCAGAGCTAGGGTAAGTGTACCCTTTACAGTCCAACTGAGGCATGTGATTAAGTAATGTCTGTTATCAACAGTGCCAATATCAGAGTAGTAGGCAACATATAGTTAGGCTATACAGATATGTGCAGTGTGTCCCTACCTGCAGGACTTTGACTTGTAAAACTGGGAAGCAGTTCACTAATTAGCTGTAACCTGTGTGTATTATGAATGCATGACTCAGTCATTACTTGCTGTCATCACAATAATGTAACTGAACTGCAACACAAAACTAGATTTGAACCCAGGACTGTGTGTGGCAAAATGCACTGCAAGCAAGGCATTTAACACATAGAGCTGCTGAGTCACTGCAGGTGCATTTGTATTTGCAAAATATATATACACATATACAGGCTGTGTGAAACATTTCTACATCCATGAGTATGTGCATGGCTTTATATTGTTGCATTTCTGCCTCAGGGATCCAGTTGTACATGTACTTTGCCACTGATGCCTTAGCAGGTGTCTTTTCACAAGTTGCTGTTAATAAGGCCCATATACCTGCTATCAGAAGCCTCACCTACATCTGTTATTATGTCTTTGGCTGTCCACTGGTGTATTATTCACCAGAGTCTAAGGTACAATCCTATTCTTCCCATTAGTTTTTTTATCGCAGTCACATGCTTAATGACTAGGTAGCAATCACTATGTTTTGCTGGAAACAGCTGCTTAATCTAAGAACTGTTTTGCATGGTAGGTAAGTGCAGTATGCTATAGTCAAAAAGGGCCTGGGTTTAGACCTGGTAGAGGTGTTTTTTTCTACATGTGACTAACACTGTAATAAAAACATATAATCCTTAAAGCTAATTAAAGTACATTAAAGCTCATTAGGCTGAACTAAGCAAAGTGGCACAGCACACAGATCTGCACAAGTCAGTGCTAAAAATATAAAGAAAAGAAAAAGGGGGTGATAGGAAAGTGGTGAAATAGGAGCAAGCAGAGGGAAAAACATGGTGTATAGCAGGTAGGGATGTGCAGGAAGGGTGTAGGAAAGAACCATAGCTACTCATTTCTTGTACAGCAACAGCTGTGCATTCTGACAGATTTTGTAAATGAATTTGGACTCTCAAATCCCAGAGAGAAGGGTGAGGACAACTTAAATGTGTTGTAAAGCCAATTGGACCAAATTAGTTGTGTCCAGTGGACAGGTGTGTGAAATGGAGATCTATGTATGGGGTGATTTTTTTTGTGGGACAGGTGCCTTTTTTTCATAAGGAGAGAGTGGAATGTTCGTGATAGGACAGAAGGTACATGTGGGGAGGTAAGTTGGGTAGAAGACGTGCTTTCAGACAGAAAATACGGACAGGAGAGCAGACAGGAGCGCTGTATCACACATGAGGGGGGGGTAAACACCTTGAATGGTATGGGTGTTGTGGACTCTGAGATGCACATGCCTCCAGACAGCAGCAGCATGACTCATGCACCCACCCATGGGACAGTCAACACTGCTCCTTCATTACCCCAAAGGTGGCTGTGCTGGAAAATGGGTGCTAGAGCCAGCCTGCCCTACCAGGTTGACCAGTGTGCCCTCAGTTTGGCGCAGGCTGATGAATGATCCTGCACACCATGACACGTAGTTGCTCTTGTGTGACTGCATCCCCTCCACCATAGCTCCCAGTGGGAGGCCGGTCCCTGTCTTCTGAGGTGATCACCCAATGCTGCAGGTGGTGCAGGGGCAGCAAAGGGGGCACCGCTGGCCTGGGTCCCAGATGTGCTAGAATCCGGTGCCATGGACAGTTGAGGCAAGGTAGACAGATCACTGGGAACCAGCCTACCCTGATGTGCTGTGGTGATGGAGGTATCGCAATAAGTATAGGTTAGTTTTGAACAAAACATTGTTAGTAATAACAGCATGCCAGAACAGTGGAAATAACCCAATTACATATCAATGCATATTATGTGAAACACAACAGTACATGACAGAACAGTCAGTATGTTAAAAGCGTGCCAGTAATAGTTACAGCATAAGACCAACAAAATAGGCAATTCAACAAGATATGTCAATATGCAAACATTATAATACATAATAATACTAATACACATGCCCCAAAATACAGTTAATTTAACAACATATGTTAATATTAAACCATAACCAGTGGATAACAATAACAAAAAAATGAAGATAAGGTGTGGGGAGATGGTAACAACAGTCCATTAGTACCATTATATACTATTTACTTGACAACAGTACTACTATGTACTCTATGGGTCTGTCCTTTCTTTATGTGTACAAGTCCCCTATAGCTGTTGTAGAACTTGCATACCTCTCAAGCTATTTACATGGGACAGTATAGGCCAGGCAGTAGCAACTGTGGATACACAACTACACAGAACACTTGCACATCAGGTGGACCTATATAACTACCATGGTGCATTGTGGGCTGATGTAATGATACTTTGCAATTTAGGTAATCATTTCGATGGTAATCCTGTGACAGTTGGATTACACACTACTAATTACATTATGTGACAGCGTGATACTTGAAAGACGTGTATGTGTACAGTACAGGAACTAAACAGCTATCATGCCTTGCTTGACAGGCATGAATACAGAAACCAATAGCAGTGACTGCAGAGGACCTCTGCATGGAATGGTTGAATTGGCTACAGCAACTTTTAACAGACACTCCAGGCATACAGCCATACCAATATTACACATTTTATTTATTTCATTTTATTTTATTATTATTTGTATGTATTTCCTTTATTTTATGCTGTATTTTTCACATTATTACTAATTATTTTAACAGTCTGTGACATCTAAACACACAATTATTTACTCATAATATGGGCTACCTCACTCATTTACCTGTAGTTCCTGTGGAGGAGAATCTGTAAACATTACATGACTGATACTGTAATATGCAGTGCTACATAACAATCGATTCAAACCCTGGTCTTTGTGTGGCAAAATGTACTATATACAGAGCATTTAACAAACTGACCTACTGACCCACTGCTGATTATTAACTGACTATTTGTCTAGAGCTCACTTAGAACCAAAATATGACCTGGTAGTAGTACTACAGCTTTATACTAGACTGCAGTGACAGTTCAACACACATGCATAAAATACAAACATGACAAAGATAGTAGGCAATCTATACATTACTATATAGAATGCAGGTGCACACAATATATTTTTATTGTTTTGAAATATCTGCAAAGTCAACAAACAATATCAGATCATGGAGTGGGCTACTTCATCTATATACCTTGCTTACCTGCTGGTTGTGGATGACAGAGCATTATGTGAACAATATTGGCCTAAAAACAGCCTTGAATGGTACAGTATGTGTTAAACAATTCATTTGGCAGCCATTATATTTGCATTCTACAGCTATTACAGTGTTATACTTGACTGCAACAACTTACCTTACAGCCTGATTGCATAGAGTTGTACTGCAATGGTTAAAACAAGACAATCGTGATGTACATAACTTCCCTTGGTGTTATTGGTAATGGTTCATGTGTTATTGCAGAACAGCTGGTATTATTAATTTCTTGCAAAACAGCTCTAATTCCATGCTTTCTGCACTACAGACTTTATATTGTATATACTTTAATGCAGTTTCTGGTATTAATTTTAGTTTTGATTGCACAACAGTTGTCATTATTCAGGTCATGCAAAACAGCTCTACTTCTATGGTTATTGCACTGCAGACTTTATTGCACATACTTTAAATTAGTTTATGGTATTGTTTCATATTCTATTGCACTACAGTTGTTCTTCAAGTCTCTCAACAACATGTACTGTTATGACTTTGTCATAGTCTATATTGGCATGAATGACTTGAGATGTACCTCCTTGGACTATATGAAGAGAGACATGATTGAGCTTGTTGAATATGTGTCCCAGGCAGGTAGGTCCCTAGCTTTAAGCAGCATTCTACCACCACCCAAAATGATGCCTCAATACAAACAGAAAACTATTGACTTTAACAATTGGTTTAGTTTCTGGTGTCATTTCAGGGGTATCCAGTACCTGAGAAAGCCTGGGAAGATATGATTGACAGACCACAATGCTTTGCTAGAGATGGCTTGCATCTGTCTCACTTGGGCTTCAAGCTTCCGGCAAAGGCTCTTGCCTCCCTCATAGTGTCTTTTTTAGGAAAAGTCATGAGGTCCATACTACCAACATAAAAATTTCAACAAAACACAAGTTAAGGTCATGTTGTAAATGCTAGGAATGTAAAATTGAAACTGCACCCATTGCAAGCATCCTTAACCCTGGAAGATGCTGACATTTGTGCAGTCACAGAAACCTGGTTCAAAGCTGCGGAGAGCACCTCAGTCTTACCTGGTTTCTCATCCTATCATACATCCAGACCCCAAACTGTGGGCAGCAAAGCCAAAGGAGGTGGAGTTTCAATATATAGGTTCATAAGTTCATAGGTAGGTACTAGGCTATTGGCCCTAGGGCCTATATAAGCCTAGCCAAATGGTACCCTGGCTTTTGCCACACAAGAAAATTATTTTCCTGTGCCCCTGTCAAGCAGAGCCACAGAAGTGATCCCCGGGGTGAATTTCCTATCTCCCATCCAATCATCAAGATTTTGCTTGAAGTGTGCTAATAAGGAGCTTTGTTTGATACAGATAGGTAGTTTGTTCCAGAGTATGGGAAGTCTCTGAGATAGGAATATATCCCTCCAGCATGTTCTGTTTATTGTGGTGACAAGGTTTAGGTCCCTAGAACATGTAGCTTAGAGGGATTGGGATTTCTTTACGTGGAGCACGTCCAACAGCTCTGGGTTTGACATAGCTTTGTATGTTAGGCAGAGATCGCCTTTGAGTAGGCGATATGTGACAGAGTAAAGCTGGAGTTTTTTTGAGACGGTCTGCATAGGGCAACTGTTTGAGGCCAGTAATCCTCTTTGTGAGGTATTTCTGTGGCCTTTCCAGTTGTTGTAGATGTCTTGTGAGGTACATACCAAAAGGGGCGATGTGCTCTATAATGGGTCTAATGAGTGATGAGTAGAGGGGAACAATCACCTCTTTTTTCCTGGATGAGAAACCTTTTGTGATGAGGTGTGCCACGTAGAAGGATTTCCTGACTACTGTGGCGATGTGATTATCAAAGGAGAGACTACTGTCCACCTGTGTCCCAAGGTCTCTTATCACACTTTTGGTGGTAAGTAGACTACCACCTATATGGTAGTTCATGGGTACAGAGTTTTTACCAAAAGGGATGACAATGCACTTTTTGGCATTGAGCTTGAGGCCATGGCTTTGACACCAGGCATCTGTCTTAGTGAGGCCCTTATGTAGGATGTCAACATCATTAGATGTGATCATGGCTCCTAGTTTGCAGTCATCTGCAAACTTTGCTAGCCAAAGACATTCTGTGTTAGCCTGTACTTCAGAGAAGTAGATACCAAACAGGAGAGGGCCTAGGACTGAACCCTGTGGTACTCCACTTGTCACTGGTCTGAAGTTGGATTTAGATTCTGCTACTTTCACAGTGTGGGTTCAGTCAGTGAGCCAGTTGGCAACCCATCTTGTAACATAGGGATTTATACCTAGTTTAGCAAGTTTGTCTATAATTCCAGAGTGGGGGATGGTGTCAAAAGCCTTGGCAAGATCTAAATAGGCTATGTGTACCACCTTACCCTCATCTACATAAAGACACACACACCTCCAGGCTCGTCAAACAGTAGGACACAAAGGAGAAACTCCAGGTGCAGTTAACCTTTGACAAGATCCCTATTCAAATCATAGCTAGCTACAGGCCCCCAAATTTGACTCAAGATGCCCACTCCAACTATCTGGACCTCTTCAAATTTATCAACCCTTTTCCCTGATCCTAGGCAACTTTAACTACCCAACCATAGAGTGGAAAAACTACTTATGTCATGACACAAATACCCAGAGACTCCTCGATTTTATCAATGCAAATCCCTGGGAACAGCTAGTCAATACCCCCACAAGAGATGATAATATCTTGCACTCGTTATTAACCAACATGAGTAACCACTGTAGCACTCCTACACTGCCATCCTCCCTGGTAAGATCCAACCATAAAGAGGTCACGTTTGAAGTCTCCACCTCCCCTGTCCCACCCTCTAGCTAGGGTCAAACAAAAACACTTCTACAAAGCTGATTACAACCTCCTGAGGGATGGTACAAACAGCTTCACAGCCCCTCCCTGTCTGTAGTAACTGGCATCAATGTCCAAATCTACATCAAAGTACTATATGAGTATTTATACAGATGCATGGGATTAGGAATATCCGACAGGACAAAATCATCATCTACAAGGAAGAGTAAACCTACCTGGTGGACATCTGCAATAAATAAACTATATAACAAAAGGAACAAAAAATTGCTGTCCAGGACCAAGAAACAGCAGATGGCAGTTGGAAACAATCTCTCCTTAGCCTGAACAAGCAAATAAGAGCACTAGTGAAATCCTCTAAAGCCAACTTCAACTCCAAATTGGTCACATCTACTAGAGACAATCATAAGGCCTTCTTCACATATATCCACAATCTCAAAGGAAGCACCAGATCTGCTCAGAACTGATGGTCATGGACACCATATACACAAATGCTGTAGATATAGCCAACCTACTGGCTGACAGATTCAGTGAAAACTTCACCCCTCTGTCCCCCATCAGTAAATCAGGACATCTCCAGTACCTGCCCCCCCCCCTTATCTCTAGGAAACAGGTCATCACTGCCCTTTCAAAGGCAAAAAATGCATCTTCCATGGGACCAGATACCATCCCAGGCTGCAACCTACATGAACTCAGGCATGAAATTGCAGCACCTTTAGGCACCCCATTCAACCAAAACCTGAGTACCAGCTTTGTCCCAGCTGAGTGGAGGACAGCCACTGTCATCCCTTTATGCAAAGATGGAGCATCCACCAATCTGGATTACCATGGACCTCATTAACAGGGACATTGGCAACCTTCACACACTTGACCCAACACAGTTTGGCTTTGTCAAATGGAGGTCATGTCTGTTAAATGTGATTGACTTCTTTGAGTCAGTCACCAAAGTCATGGATGAGGGGAAGATGGTGCCCACCACCTACCTTGACCTTGCCAAAGCCTTTGGCACTATTCCCCACTAGGGCATAATAGATAAACTCTCTCAACTAAGCATTAATCCATATGTTAACAGATGAGTAGCAACCTGGCTCACTGATAGACCCTACCTAATCAAAATAGGAGAAGCCTCCTAAAGCAGTAGACCCGTTATGAGCAGCACACCCTAGGGATTGTTCTTTGGGTCTCTGTTATTTGGAATATACTTCTCTGAGGTGCAGGCCAAAACCAATGGGCCATGGCTGACCAAGTTTGCTGATGACTGCAAGCTGTGTGTGGTCACCAATTCCCCAAATAATGTGAACATCCTCTAAGAGGGTCTCACCCAAACAAATGACTTGTGCCAGAAACATGGCCTCAAGCTGTTTGCCAAAAAATGCATCATCATCCCCTTTGGGGAGAGTGATGTCCCCACATATTATCACATTAATAACAGTGTCTAAGCAGACAATCAGTCATGAGGGATTTGGGCACCCAGGTTGACAGCAACCAGACTTTTGACCACCATGTTGCTTCCATTGTACAGAAAGCTTTCTACTTGGCCCACCTCATAACTAAGGTTATCTCATCCAGGGACAAGGTGGTCATAAAATTCCTGTATTCTTCCCTATATGGCCAATTATTGAGTACAATTCCCCCTTCGGCATGTAGCTTGCAAAGCACATTCAGCAGCTGGAGAGACCACAGAGGTTCCTCACCAGGAGAATCCAGGGCCTCAAACATCTACCTTACATAGATAGGCTAAACGCCTTGTCCCTCTACTGAGTTTCATACAGCCTCCTTACAGGTGACCTCTGTCTGGCATACAAAGCAATCTCAGACTCCGCCTTGATGGGACTGCTGCATATCCGCAAGTCAAGCTCCACTCAAGTAACCTGCATGCGCGACCTCAACCTGGTCTGTGACATCAATAGGGCTTGATGGTGGGACAGATTTGTGTCCCGAAGACTCCTCCATCTGTGGACTAGACTCCCTTTTCATGTCAAGCAGAGTACCTCATTATCCCTTTTTAAGCACAACCTGGAGAACTGGATGGTAAAAAGAAAATACACCCCTGGGGTTTTACCTGTGTCCCTGTTGGGCAGGGGTTTTGAGTGCTGACTTATCTAAACATGGGCTAAACTCTTGGCTAGGATTATAAGGGCCTCAGGGCCAATAGCCTAGTAACTTCCTATGATCCCATTATCCGATTATTCATTTATTGCACTACAGCACTAAGTCCACATTTATTGCAATACAAACTTTACTGTATATACTTTATTGCAGTTAATGCTTTTCTCTTTCTTGCTTATTTTACCACAGTTAGCATAATGCATCTGTACTCACCACACTCATGGTGCAACCTGGCCAGGCAACTGGCATGCACCTTGATGTTGCGAGCCCTCTCCTCTGCCGCTGTTGGGAGAGAAGCACACCATTATGCATACCAGTTTAGCAGACATTCAGATTAGATATTGGTGAAACAGAGGTAAAATTACTTACATACTTGGGCATTCCCTGCTCGAGCTTCTAGGACCCAGGTGTCTAACAGATCCCCCTTTCATCTATTCAGGTGATCATGGTGGTGATGGCACTGCTTTCCTGTGTGGGGGATACCAGTAACACTGGTGAGTAACCTTGCCAAATGGTCCCAGGCCTCTACCTTATACTCTGAGCCCTGGAAAACTCCCTGCAGCAGCTGGTCATTATGTTTATTTTTTACTAGGAGTCCAACCATGACCATGGACTCCAGAATGCCCCAATGCTGTGCCCAAAAGTGCGAACCCTCACCAACACCTGCCATAGTACCCTTCAGAGACAGAACTCCTACAGATTCTGCTGTATTTCTGTCTATTATGCTTAATATAGGGTGTTTTCCCACCATTGCATGCCATTGGGCAACATTTAAAAAAGTGCCATGTAGCTGAGCAATGCACCGACCAGCACAGCTGAGCTGAAAAGGGTGGAAACCCACAGTACTGTCTGCTTAGCAGTGCTTAGTAGTGCGCAAACCAGCCAAGCAGAGGTGAGCAGTGCATAAATATTTTCAGCCATTATCATGTTTATGCAGTACCTAGAAGGTCTAAGCAGGTCTTAACAGAGTTTAGCATAGCACAGTGGGCCATAATTTAAAATAATTGACATAATTAGTATTTCAGAAATTGATGCTTATTTTCCCTTCCATGTATTAAAACCCTGAACTTACTGCATGTGAGGTCATAACTCTACCCATTTAGCTACATGAGTATGTGGAATTCTGCCATACCTTTACATATACCTCTGAGCTACCTATAAGCACTGCTGAGCATCGTGCCATGCAAACCCACTCGGCTACGCTTAAACATGACATTTACACAAATTATTAAATGCATCCAGTTTCTGTTTTTAGACATCTGGCAGGTGTCTCAGCTCTAATTAGCATTGCTGCACTCCCCGCCGCACCGAGCAAACATGGTTTTAAAAAAAATAAAATAAATAAATATCATTGGAGTAATACTATCAGACAGTGAAAGGAGTGTCTTACTCATCTGTAGACACAGCACTGCACTCCCTACACTGATTCAATAACCATGTTCCTTGGCTCTCTCTCGACAATGCGCCATCATTAATATGCATGGCACATTGCTGAGAGGGAACTGTGTACACAGACATGATAACATTCCATGTAGGCTCTACACTATGCCTACACATATTGCTTATTAAATCCTGGGGGTTATCATTTATCTTGTTATACACTGTTTTAAATGTTTTTTTTTTCACTAAATATTTTGTTTTATTATTTCAAACAAGATGTCTTAAACATTACATGAAATAAAGATAAATAACATATTTATAATTCTAAAACATTACTAACTTCAAACCATTATATAACTATTTACATTGGTGTCTATGCAAATAACATTGAAATTCTATATTATATAAAGTTAGAAACATAAGATGATATATCTTCTTCGATATTTTCAAGTATTTCCAGTACTTTCATCCAAGAGTAGTAGTAAGAAGTAGATCTTTTAGTTCTGTTCTTCACTGTTAATATTTCCATGTGAGCAACTGTTGTTGTTAAAGTCTCAAATTCCTTGAACGATGGCGAAGCCTCATTTTTCCAGTGTATAGTTATGATTTTACGTGAAATTGCCAATAGTGACCATAGGATTTTAGTGTCTTTTTTGGTACACAGTTTGGAATAGGAGAGTTGAATAAAATTAAAGACTTTGTTAATTGAAAATTATCATTATAAACAGTCTGAAAAAAATAATTAATGGATTTCCAGTACATATTGAGACATATACATTCATAAAAACATGCTGCCAATCTGCTTTTATCTTGGTATGGCATCTCCAACATTGATCTTCAATAGAATACATTTTGGCTAACCTATGTGGTGTATAGAAACTTCTGTGTAGATATCTCCAAGTGAATAATTGCCAGTATTTTGATAATGTAGAAAATTTGGAAGATTTTAGAATATTACTTTTTTCTTCTTCAACTGGAGGATGGTTGTTTATTAAAGTATAATAATCCCAGTATGATTTTTCATGATAGTATTTTGTTTTTTTAACAATTTTATAGATATTAGACAAATAACCTGTACCCTGATAAGGCTGTTTTGTGATAAGAATAAGGTATTCAATGAGTTTTGAAGTTTCATGTCTAACTGAAGGTTGCATTTGTTCTATTTTATTTATAAGAAAATGCCTTAGATTTTGTAAAAACAGCCAATTGTCTTTATTTATATTATAATTATAAATTATCTGTTCCTTTGTTAGAATTTTCCCTTTCTCTATAAGTTGATGCCAAAAGAGTAATGTTTCTTCTTTAAGTATATTTATTTTAGATATTTGGAATGTATCTAGAATATTTGGTGTAAAAGCTATAGGGAAAATAAGAAAAATCCAAGAATTCATATTTGGTATTTTGTTTATATATGTTCTGAACACTGAAAGTGTAGAACTTACATAGTTTGATGGCAATTTATTAATATTATTCCTTTTCCTAAAAATAATCTTTTAACATCCATATAAGGGGTGATGGTATTACTGTTAAGTTGTCTTGTATGTGATTATAATTGATTTCTATGTAAATCTGCTCATGGGCTTGTTTCCATATAGGTGTGTATGAATTATTTAACCATAGTGTTATGTTTTTAATAACAGATGAGGTAATATATAAATCAATATCCGTAAATTAATTCCACCATCTTCCCAATCTGGCAAATGTTTATTTAAGGCTATACGGGTTTATTTGGAAACCATAGAAAATTTAAAATTAGTTTATTGTATCTTTGAATAATATATTTGGGAGGTGGCAATGAAAAATTTTGTATTAAGTATAATATTTTGGGAAATATGATTATTTTAATAAGATATAATCTGTCTGCTGTTGAAAAGATATATTTATTCCAGTAACCAATTGTTTGTTCTATTTTGTCTAGTATTTTATTATAGTTAAATATTAGAGAATCTGTTAATTCATTGAGTAGATTTATTCCCAGATATAATAATTTACTTTCTGTTACTATATATTTGGAAAATCTTTTGTTTATATTATTTTTTTTTTACAATTACAGGGCATAATTTTAGTTTTGTTTTCATTAAATTTTAAGCCTGAAATATTTTGAAATTTATTCATGGAGTTAAATAGAGCATTCAAAGACTCATTTGCATCTGAGAGAGTTAATAGTATGTCATCAGCAAAGAGTTGGATTTTAAGGTTTAACATTTTATTAATACAAATGCCCTTTATGTTATTGTTTGATCTGATTTGATTTGCAAAGGGTTCTATGAGTAATGCAAATAACAATGGTGATAAAGGGCAACCTTGTTTAGTTCCCTTTTTATTGTTATAGGGCCTGATCTATATGATCCCAGTTTAACATATGCAGTAGATTTTTCATATAGTATTTGGATAAGATTATTAAAATTAGAAGGAAAGTTATATTCTTTTAAAACTAGTGAAAGAAAGTTCCAGTTAACCGAATCAAAAGCTTTATTAATATCTAATGAGATTACATTTAAATTTAGGACTTTATGTTTGCTATAATCTATTAATGTTAGTATTCTTTTAATATTATCTGAAGTATTTCTTCCTTTAATAAAACCTGTTTGATCTTTGTGAATTAAGAAAGGAAGAAAGTGTTTGATCCTATCTGCGTATATAGCCATAAACATCTTGTAGTCTATATTGAGTAATGATATTGGCCTATATGAGGAACACTGTTTCTCATCTTTATCTGGTTTGATAATTGGGGATATCAATGAATATTTCCAAGAGGGTGGTATATTCAAATCTTTATTGGCTATATCATATACTTTTAATAATAAAGATATGGCTTGATCGGGTATTAATTTATACATTTCTGGTAGCATATTGTCTGGGCCAGGTGCTTTATTTGTCTTGAGCTTTTTAATTTGTGATTTTAATTCTGTCATATTGATTGGTTTGTTTATAATGTCTATTTGTTCTTGTGTTAATTTAATATGAATATTGTTTTCTAAGTATTTTTTTATATCCTTAGTAGGTGTATCTTGAGTATTTGTGGAATTATCAATGTTAAATTGGAGTCTGAATGCTTCTAAAATATCATTTAGTTCCGTAACTCTTTTGTTAGTATTGGGAATAAATATTTCTTTTATTTGCTTAGATTTAATTATTTTTTTGTTCTATTAGTTAAGTATCTCAGGTGTGCTGAATTAGTAGAGTATGAGTTTATTTTTATCTTTTCTAAGTTAATCATAATCTTATGGTGTAGCAATTCTGTATACTTCTTATTGATTTGTGTAAGTTCTTGAACTTGAGTAGCATTACCCTTTTGTATTTCCAGTTTCAATGTATCTGCTTTGTTTTGTAAGTCTAGCATATCTTTATTCCATAACTTCCTTTTATTTATGTACCAGGATAATATCTTCCCATATGTAACTGATTTTAATGAATCCCAGACATATATTTCTGAAATATCTTCTGTGTAATTTATTTCTAGAAAGTTTTTGATTGTTTCTTCATAAAATTCTTTGAAATCTCTCAATTTTGTGATGTAGGAAGGTATCCTAGTAATGGGATTTGAATAAAATGGTGTAAGCTCTATCTCAAAGACTATGGCATTATGATCAGATAAAGGGCAATTTATGATTTTGACTTTGTCAATTTTTGTTATTAGGTCATTGGCAACATATATTCTATCAATTCTAGAGTTAGTTTTATATCTATGAGAATAAAATGTGAAGATTAGTGAGTCTGGTTCTGCAAATTCATTTATATCTTTTAAATACAATGTATCTATAAATTTTGATAGTGCTTTAAAGATAGGTTGTTTTCTTCTTTTGGATTTAGAATCTGTATCTTTTTCATTCATTATACAGTTGAAGTCTCCTGCCAATATCAGGCTACCCTTAGTTAAATGAATTATCTCTTCAAAATGCTGTTTAACTGTTTTTAATCCTAGTCCTGGGATCCAATATAGATTTACTATTGTATAGATTCTCTTATTTAACTCTATTGAAACTAGACAAAACATACCTGATGTATCTTGATGAGTAGTAATTATTTTAGGTGTTATAGTTGAGTTCTTGAAGTAGTATAGGTACTCCTCTTTAATTTGTTTTGTATTGAGAGTTTATTAGTACTGTGTAATTATTAATATTTAAGTTGTTTATATCTCTATCTAATAAGTGTGTTTCTTGTAAAAAGACTATTTGTGGTTTATGTAAGTTTATGTACTTGAATAGGCTTCTCCTTTTATTACTATTATTTAGACCATTAACATTTATGGATAAACATTTCATTTCCTAGTTTTGAGTTTGTTTTATGTGTGAGTTTATGTAAATATTGTTTATTCTTAGTTCCGTCTTGGATACAGAATTCAAAAAGTTTTTCTTGTATGATTTTTGCATGTTTCTGAGTGACACCAAAGTGATAGAATAAAAAAAAAAAAACAAAGAACTTCCAAACTTGTAATTCTTAACCTTAAAAAACATTCCCTATTGCTATGAGGTAATGAATCTAACCAAACAAACTTTCTACCCTCACAAATAATATTTGGATCAGTTTCTCTTATCCTCTTAGTTTTAAATAAAGATAATTGAATAATATATTAAGATAATCTAATCAGCTAAAATATATACATATATTCTTTACTCATCTTATTGTAATTCAATAATACTTACTTCTAAGCAGGTTTCAAAAAGGTACAAATATTTAGATTAAGGTAGTATCATTTCAAAATAATTTAGGGTATTAATAAACATCATGTTAAAATCTATAACTGTATATTTCATACATCTGTTGAAAACTATTTACTGACATTACTGTATAATATAGTACCATTGTTGTGCAATTGTTTTAGACTACTCAAGTCCGAAACCAGTGTTTAAATTAATATTTGCAAAGTCATATTGGAATAAAAGCATGAATAGTTCTGAAACCACATCATATTTCATGTTTAACATAAACTGAAATGCGATACAATGTATAAGTATATTAATATTTCTTTAGTAGACATTAAATATGTTCCTCTGATTGCATTTTCCAGCTTTTCAATGACAATTCCCATGGCTGGAGACAACAAGATCACAATTTAGACAGCTCCCTTATCCAAGAGACCACTCATAATGTTGTTACCTGATTGAGTGTCTTGTTGCCAACACTTCCATCAACCCTCAGAGGGACCCTGCACAATGAAAACTGACACAGTACAGAGGTAAAACTGCAGCGCACTTAACCACACCCTCAAAGCAAACATCTATGTATATCACACATCAACTCCCACAGCTTAGACTGACACCCAACCAGTGAGTCTATCTGCTGACAACAAGTGCTGGAGATACAATCCTGACCTACTCAACACCAGTAATTCAATCCTATGACTAAACAAAAGTATACTGGAGAACACATCAAAACAATGGAAGCTGCCAAGATTCAAACCACCATGTCTGAAAATATTACAGGCCAAAATTCCCAACCCATTTTGCAGCAAAGAGACAAAACGTATTCAAACCATGGGGTAACACCTTTACCACGTCAAAAGGTGTCCAAGAAGCTTGTTTTCCTCCAACATCGGAGGACAGCCACGATGATCCATGCACTGCAAGAGTACCATTTTATCCTGGCAATTGCTTCACGACTGTATATAGAAACATTTAATCCAAATCATTAACTGGCACCACAACAATATTTCTCAGAAAAGCTGTTTTACAGCCAATGACCAGACAGAACACATCATTGAGAGGATACATTTATCAAATGTCAAGTGCCCCAGCCATAATACAAGTGTCTCCTCAAATCAATCCCCAACGAATCTACTGCCCACCAAACTTGCAGACCAATACTGGCATCCTTTCATGCAGTCACATTGAAACACAAAAATACAGGTCCGCTGATCAGGAACAACCAGGCTCTCAACTGCCAGACAACACACCCGTCTGCAGAAAGGTCCAAAAATCATAGTTGCATTGTCAAGCATCCTTGTCCACACTAACAGTAGCATGATATACCCGCATACACTAGTATTGTGTCATTCTTGATAATGTAAAAAGCCAGGCAATATTATAAGAAGGGTGAAGCCACAGCCAGGCAACATAACAAGAAGAGCACAGCCGCAGTCACCATTCAGATGAGCAAACGGGAACAGCATGAGCCATCTAAGGATGGATAGCCCGTTGAGTACCTGCCACAATGCATGCCCATAATGCATGGCAACCCAGTAACAAATTAGGGTGTGGGCTAAGCCTCTCCCCTTCCACTCAAATCAGATCCAACACAATATGTGTGTAGAACACAGATGCTTCGACAAAGCCCAAAGCCACATGGGATATAAACATTGTATAATTGACACACGGGTCAAATCCACTGTTGTTATGTTACTCATTATAGTTGCCTATACAATCATTGCTTCCACTTTCTCCATCTAGTATACCATACCGCCATCTAAATGTTTGATTTGCCAAATGCACATCCAACCTTCTTGTTGCATCCCACCTGCCCACCCGAGGGCATACCTTGGCAGCAGGACATCAGTAGTATTCTGCAGGAGCACCAGCGTGGGAAATGGCAACCCTCCCCAAAACAAACCTGTCAGTTGCTTGACATTTACTAGTTTCTTTAGAGAATTTGTAAAACAGCAGTGATTTTATTTGCTGATGATTAATTTCTGCTTTTTAAACTCTGCTGTATAAAACATAGTAAGGGATAGCTAAAATGTCTGGAAATCTAAACTGATAGAAAGACAAGCAGATATATGTCCTTATCTATCAAGGTGCTAGAAGACATCAGTAGCCATAAACTGAAAGTGCTTCAAAAATAAATATCTGTATATATTTATATGAACCTTTTATATTATTTATGTTTCCTTAGAAGGAATTTAGGTTTCTGTATCTTTAAATGTGAACCTAGCTTTTTTTCTGACTAGACGTCAATTAGAAAGAGTCGGGGGATGGCGTACACAAGTAAATGCGACAAGCAATAAGTAACTCAAGTTTCTAGTGATGTTTGTGGCTGTTAAATTGTCTCGAGAACCAAGCGGGGAAAGGTATGTGTTTTTTCTTTTTTCTTTTCCCTCCTCTTATTTGGTGACAAACTCATGTAGTGTGCACGCAAGCACTCTAGTTTACGGAGTAGTGTTCACAACTATTAAACTTTGCATTTTAAACATGCTATGCCTTATTTCTCTACAAAAGAAAAGACAACAGGATATCTAAGCTAGTCACAAGCATCTTTCAACTCCGGATGTCTGGAGCCACAACACACATGACTTATAGCCTCAAAATATCACTTAAAACATATTTTTTCACTGGACTATATCAGTATGTGCATATGGGTCAAAGGCAGAACATCTTTTAAGATTATTTAAAGTAGTCTTATGATACATCCTAACTGAAATACTTCATTTCAAAAGCAACACATTTCTGCCCAGCATTAGCGTTTATCCAAACAGGGACACTTTTAACTTATAAAAGTAATACTATCAGGGATGTAACTGATAATAAGTTATATAGCAGCCATTACTATACCTATTAAGCAATATAACCATATACTGATTAAAGTATTATAAGTTAATGAAGATTTTATAAAAGAAGAGAAAAATAAAACAACAAAACACAAAGAGAGAAAATAAATAAATAAACTATTTGGGAACATTATTATGCATTGATTACTCTGATTAAGAATATGAAAATAATAGATGGATAATAATGAAAAATAGAGTAATGTTTAAATTATGCTTAGTATATTGATGTGATTTGAGATAAATGTATTTACATTTATGCTAATTTTGACATTTAAAATATAATTGAAAACAGTACCTGTTTTGGTGTAACTTGAAGACAGTAAGAACTTTTCTTTTGTTGTTAGTATTATTATTTAGATTTTTACAGAATATAACATATGTAAGATTATTTGTCCTTTAGTTTTTTTTCTTTTGCTCAACAGTTTTCCAATTATTTACTTCAGCATTTCTCTTGTGTACTTATTGTCCAGTCCATAGATTCTTCATGTGTTAGGATGTTGTTGTTGGTAAGGTATTTTATTGCTGAATCTACTGTTTCAAAGATTTTTATTCCATTTGGTAGAAAACTTTCAGTCTTGCTGGAAATAAAAGATGGACTTTCAGTTGCTTTTTCTTCAAGGTTTTTTATTGGTAGAAATTCTTTTCTTTTGAAACCACCTTTGTAGAATAATCATTGTCAAATCTTATTAATGAATCATTGTATTTGATGGGAGAATTTGCCCAAGCATTTCTTAATATAAGATCTTTATCTTGTGTAGAAAAAGTCTCACAATTATAGATCTCGGCTTGTTCTTACCGGAGAAGAAGCATTTCCAGAAGCTGCTAGTGATCTATGCCCGTTCTATACCATATGAAAGAGCTTCAGGTATTTTTGTTACATCTGGTATCCAGGTGGTAAGAAAGTTTATCATATTTTCCTTCAGATTTTTCTGGTAGACCATATATTCTAATATTATTTCTTCTTGTTCGGTTTTCCATATCATCAAGCTTTTCTAGTAAATATGTATTCTGTTGAAGTAAGAATTCAGTTTGTTGTTCTTCTATTTGGACTCTAGTGTCAATGTCACTTAATGACTGTTCAATAAGTGATATCTGTCCTTTCTGCTGTGTAAACATTTCTTGAAGCTGTTCCAGTTGTTGTGAGCACTTTTCTTTAAAAGTATCTATTTTATTGTCCATCTTGTCGATTTTTATTGTAAGTTCCTGTATATTTGTAATGAGAGACTGCAGGTCTTTTTTGAGAGAAGAGTCTTGTGCTGTATTCCTTAAATGACTCATGCTGTAAAGCTGATATTGGTGCTGATTTTCCAGTAATTAATTTGACAGGAATTATTCAAGTTCTGACAATAAAATTTTTCTTATAGATGCTCAGAGTTATTAGAAATAAGTTAGTAATAAAAATTTCTTCAAATTAAATATTATTTTGTAAAATTCCTGTCAGGAATTGTATTGAGGTAAGAGAGCTGAAATGAAGTGCAGCTATCAGTTCAGCATCCTAGCCACGCCCCCCCCCCTCTGTTTTAAATGTTGATGGACCTGTTAAAACCAAATAAAGTTGTTTTTGCAAAAAAACAGAACATGCCAATGCAACAGCAGCTTAAATTCAAATCTACCATCCCATGGCTAAATAAAAGATTTCATATATTACCCCCACACATTCACTTTAAAGAAATATGCCCCTACACAGTAAATTTATTGATTATTTATGTATTGGCATTTGGTTACTGGGATAGTCCACTGGGCCAAGAAAGCCCATTTTCAGTGGATGACGAGGGAGAAAAGTTCCAAGAACATGTTACAAGCTTAAAAAATTACTATATGTTATTTAGAATAATGCAATATACAGTCTTATACAGATAACATAAATGTACATATAGAAGCAAGACAGCCAAATAGTATAGAGCATTTTGACAAGGGGAATAGTGTACAGTTTAAGAAAAACATAAGTGAAAATTTTAACAAGGAGAAATAATACAGTTAGAGAAAACATAACTGTAATATCAACAAAATAGCATAGATTATTCCACAAATTATTTTTCAAAATAGCATTGATCATTTCCCAAAGCACATCATTAGGGAAGTAGGCAAGAATACTCTTGTTTGTGTGTCTAGAATATAGACGAGAAAAGAGAGTGAAATTAGAGGAGGAAGTCCAGTTTTGAAGGGTGGGGCTGTGGAGCAGTTGCAGCTCCATGTGGAAGATAGGTTGTTATGTAAGGAAGCTTTAAAGGTATCAATAATAATAAATACTTGAAAACTACAATAATTTCACTGCAGCTATATTTCTTCAGCATATTATCAGTTTATAAGTAAAACTCTGCTGCACATTTTTAACCTTACTCCCTTTACACATATGCTTTTCTCAACATGTACACATTTCAATATTCCACTGCACCCCAAAGTCTCCTTGGCAAAACACCATAAAGGCTATTACCTAATAGATAGCCTTTGTCACCTGATTAAACTCATTGAAAAGCCACTTTGCAATCAAGTGCCAGAATGATAAATATGGTCTAGTATCCTATGTTTAGCACTGCTTATTAAAAGAAGATCACACTTTGATGGTAAGCTACATGGTAGCTGAAATTATATTTCTAATACAGAGAAGGGCTTTCTCACTGATGCCATAATCATAGACATAAAAAGGCATTTGAGTCATTTGACTACCAACTGCCATTAAGCAGACTTGGCATGATTTAGAAAAGCAGTTGTCTGAGAATTTCGAACTTACTGCTCAGAGTGTACTTTCCAGGTAAACTCAGGTCTGGTTTCTTAAAATACTGGAGGAACACAATACTTAGTGTTAGGCCCAATTCTATTCTCACTACTTAGCAATAATGTATGTCCCACCAAATGATTAATTTGACTGTATATAAAGACAACCTTGATTTTCTTAAATCAAGCAGGCCCTATAATTGGGTAAAAAATAGGTTTACAAAAGGATTCAGTAGTCTTTGCTACTAATCACAGAGAATCAAACTAATAGTAAATAACCACAAAACAGTAGCTAGGATATTTGGTACACGATAATGATATCAAAAACAAAAATACACCACTGCATAGCAGGTATTTATCACCTGATATGCTCCAACAGTTAAAGCTCAAATGCATATATATTTTCATGTTTAAGCAGATGCAAACATCTCTCTTTCATATGTCTAGCAGGGGATGTATACAAGGTCATTAAGCATCAAAAACTGTGTTATAATCCTACTGAACCAATCATTTTGGAAGCAAAAAAGAGAGATAGAAACATAAATAAACATTCTTATCCCACAATTGGAGTAATTTCTCCCACTGGTGACCTTTAACTCCTCCCAAAATATGACCATCCTCCAAACTACAGTTAATAGAAATGTGCCAGTGTGTATCTCTCTCTCCTTATCAAGTGCACAAATGCATAAGCAAAGAAGTGAACTACTTTTTAGTTAAATCTATGTCTACATTAATCCATCACATACTTCCAAATTATCTCACATGGTTAACTACCTTACATTAGCCCAATTGTTTATGAAAAGGCCTAATCTATGATCTCATCCTATGACATGGTATTGACATCCACAGGAAATTCACAGATTCATAGATTCATAGATTACTACTAGGCTAACGACCAAGGGGGCATTTCTAAGCCTACCCAAGTTTTTCCAAAGACTAATGATATCCTGAATCCAAGTAGAACATTGAGGCCCAGGCATTTATAAGCTAGTTCTCCTCATAAGGGACATGGGTGCAATTCCCAGGGTAAATTTCCTATTCCCCATCCACTGGTTTGGGTTGCACTTAAACTGGGTAATATACAAACTCAGATTCACATGAATGGGAAACCTGCTACATAGGAGGGGCAGTCTCTGGGACACATATATGTCTCTCCAGCCTGTTCTGTTTAAGTCACAGACAAAATTCAAGTCCATAGTCCTTATATTTCTGGTACCGTTTGCCTTATGAAAATGCAGGAGATTCATAAGTGTGGGGTTTGTGGGTGCTTTGTAAGCCAGTCATAGATCACCCTTCAAGAATCTACAGGAGACTGAGTAGATGGAAAGGCCTTTAAGGTATGCTGCATAAAACAAGTTTGTTATGCCTTGTATTCTTTTTGTAAGGAATCTCTGAGGTCACTGTAGTTGCTGCATATGCCTGGTCAGGTACATACCAAAAATAAAACAATAAAAACATTATTCTAGATTTCATTTTATACTGGTAGAAAACTCTACCACCACCTATGAGTGGAATTATTTTAGACTCTTGTCAGCTATCAACTTTGGTATCCACTTTCACATCCCAGAGCAATGTCTGCTTCTGTTGTTTTTTATAAATTTATGAATTGTTTATATTTGTGTTTGTTACATATTTGAGCTGTTATGTTTGGAACTGTTCACTATCCTATCTTGTGCTGTACTATTCTTGTCTAGACCCCTGTGTTCTCTTATTGTACATAGTTTTTAAAACTACAATATTGGCATCCTTTGATGTAACTAGTATTATAACCTAATTGTAATAAATGCTCAAATTGAGTTTCAGCTTTTATTGTCTAGTTAAAGCCTAATCCTTATAACTAAAATAAAGTGAAGTACAGCAAAAGAAAACAACCCCATATAAACATACCCCCGGATTCACGAATCCTCTGTGTAAGACTTAATAATTCTTAATCGGAGGCTGCAGTTGAACGGTATGACATCAGTGTGCCATGAATATTCATGAGGGCATGCTGACTCAACCGTAAGTCTTACACGGACCGTGTAGGAAAGCAGGGGGCGTGTCCGACTGCCGAGCAGTCTAAATGTCCACGTCCCTGCAAGGGTTGGAAAAGTAAAATGAAAACACACAAGAGCAAGTCCGCACAAATGTCCTTGCACCCAACACCACACTCCCTGACATAGTAAACCTCCATCACAGTTATAAAAAGTAAAACATTAATTTTATTTGTTTTAAATTCCCGAGATAGCTGCCCGTATTTGCATGTGTGTGCGTGGGTGTGCCCATTGCTCAGCTGCAGTTAGCAATTCAGACATGGAAGAGCATAAGAAAGAATGTTTATGCAAATCACACCAAATAGCAATAGCGTAATGGTAGAGCGTTCGCACAAAGAGGAGGTATTCACGGTTTGAGTCCCACTACTCCCCTTCTTATTTATGTTTTAAATCAGTATATGAAATAATACCTGACATATATGATTAAAATATTAGTAAAAAGCAGTGAAATGGCTTATGTATCAGTGAAGAAAATATATATTTTAAAGGATCCTGATATATAATTGCCCGCAGTTAAGCAGCGCTTTACCCAGTGCAATAGAGTTGCCCAGAGTTAAATTGCGCTTTAACCAGCACAATAGAGTTGCCCAGAGTTAAATAGCGCTTTACCCACTGTAATAGAGTTGCCCAGAGTTAAATAGTGCTTTACCCACTGTAATAGAGTTGCCCATAGTTAAATTGCACTTTAACCAGCGCAATCTGTTTGCGCGGACGTGCGAGCTGCGCCAACCAGGGCACCATAGGGCAACGTGGAGTAATGTAGAGCAAAGTTGCTTAAACACAGCCACACCCCGTAGCCTGTCTGGACAGTATTAAATTAAAATGAATGACAAGGTTCGAACCCAGGACTCGGTGCACCATAACCAAAGTACTGAACCACTAAGCCATGACAGCTTAGAAGAAATGGCCACTGTTAACATACATAAACTTAGAAATGGTAGATTAACCATTACTAAGCAGGTCTGCAGTCAGCCGAGAATTTTCAAAAACGGCCAATCACAAAAAAGTGCAGGAAATGCGGCATATATAAGACCCATAGGCGGGAATACTCACCATAACTGATTGTAGCTCACATCTGCAGTTAGAATGGCTGGTGCTGGAGAGGGTACACGCTTCCGAGCACAACGTTGGGGCATTGAGGAGTTGAAATACATGGTTTGGCTCCTTGTCCACCATCATGAGTCAAGACTCCTGCAGGGCCAGTTCCAAGGGATGGAGTACAAGGCAGAGGCTTGGAACCGGTTAGCTCATGACCTCACCAGTGCCACAGGTGTTCCTCAGACTGGTGAGCAGGTCCATCACCACCATGCAGACCTGAAGAGATGGAAGCAGGACCGCCTGAACCAATGGATACAGGAGGCCCGTGGGATGCAAGATGCCTCACAACTGAGTAGGTAGCCATGGAATGCAGTATGTAAGAATTGATAATTGATTCTGTATAATGGATAGGTATGTCTCAATATCCCTTCATTTAGTTCACAGCTGCAGGTGACTGTGTTGCGAATCAGCAAGCCTATGCAGATAGGCTGCTAAGGCTGCCCCACCAGACAGGTTAGTGATTATTCTGCATGTATTGTTATATAAAATAGGGGAGAGAGCATGAAAGAAAGTGTTGTAGTCCAATAATACAGCCATAAAATGTCCTGAATAAGTCCTCTGCATGTACTGTCATATAAAAAAGTCAGAGAGCCAGAAAAAAAGAGTGTAGTAACCCATTAAGAGAGATAAAATATGTCCGGAAGAATATATCTGCAGGTACTGTCATATAAAATAAGTGAGCGAGCCTAAAAAAGAGTGTTCTAACCTATTAATAAAGGTATAATATGTCTTGAATATGCCTTCCATATGCACTGTTATATCAAATAAAGGAGCGAGCCTGTGGAAAGGTGTGTAATGTAATTAATAAAGGTATAAAACCCGGAGTGTGTCTGTGTAACTTACTTTGAAATGTTGTTGTACCCTTGCATTATACAAATAGTACTGTTTTAATAAGTGCTGGCAACCCAGAGTTGCACAGTCCAATCTGAAGTGGGTGGTGGAAGTGCTAGTAGCTGTGAAGCATATATACAGTCCTCAACAGTCACTTACTGGCTGGCATGCATAAGTAAATCTGGCTTATACACTTGCAGTCACTAGGAATGTAGTGTAGACTAAAAGTGCTTATAAGATGTTAATCAAGGTTTCTTTCTACACCCTACTGTATGTGCATAAACCATGCAATTCCACACCTCAATGGGTATGTGTAATCTCAAATATTTGTTGGGACATATGTCCCATTGTTCTATAAATATTTGCATTCACTTTGATGCATGTGCCCTGTTCAAACACCACAATCATGGTGGCCTGTTGCTACCAATCATCCCTGCATGCTGTTGGAATATCCACTGTCGTTCAATATATGCATGTGTTATGCTTGCTGTTCAACTGTTGGAACCTTGGTGTGTTGGGTTAATGGGAATATTACTGCATGCTGTTACAACTAATTTGGAATGATGTTGTTTATGTTGTAATTAAACACACCTAATCACAGAACGTATGGGAAGGCCGGTTCCAGTGGACCCACCTGTCCCTCCTCAGCTGGCTAGTGCACCTGGCACCAGCAGGTCCGGTGCACAGCCCGGGCTCCCCTCCTCTGTTGGTCCTGTGCTACCTTCAGGTGGAAGCACTACAGGGGATGGGGCTTGACCCCCTCATGCAAGCGTTGATGGAGAAGGGCCACCTGTCACCCTTGGAAGGGTCCAGGCTGTGGTGCGTAGGGAGATCCAGCGTTCAGTCGCTGATCCCCTATGCCAGCTTGAGGCGAAAGTGACGCATCTCATGGGTGAGCCTGCCCATCCTACGCAGCCCCCAGCACAGCCACTCTCGGGGCTGTGAAGGTGCAGTGGTGACTGCCCATGGGTGGGGATCTCAGTTCCACTGTTACCATCTGTGGGCTCATGGGCTTGCAATTTCCAAACATCCAACCCCATCAATTGTGTTCACCCACCCCATGTGTCATACACCACCCCTGTATGCATCTTGTTTGTCTTGTCTGTTAACCTCCCCAACCTACCTCCCCAAACATACCTACTTCCTCTACCTCACTTTCCACTCTCACCTGAAAAAAAAAAAAGGGCAATCTGTACCCACAAAAAAATTACGCCCCATACATAGCTGCCTATTTCGCACATATGTCCACTGAACATGTAAACTGATAATTATAATTGGCAGTACAACAAACTTTGTTGTCCTCACCCCTCTCCCAGGGGTGGAAGGTTTCAAATGTCACTCCAAATTTATTGCATATACACAGCTGTTGCTGGCAAAGAAATGGGCAGCTATGGACCTTCCCTACACCCCTCCGGCACATCCCGAGCTTGTTTACCTGTCTGTCCCTTTTTGTGCCCCCTTTTTCACGACTTTCCTATCTCCCCATTTTCTTTTCTTTAAAAGAAATTAGCGTGGGGGTTAACGGGAGTAAGCACTTTTAAGCAGTAGTAAGCATGTTTAAGCGAGTGTGCGCATGTATGCACTTAGCTAAGCGTCACTAAGCATTGCGCAAATCTGCGCAAACCCGCTCACAACTGCTTAAAAGTGCCTTAGTCACTCTATGTCAGGGCCCATGTTCTGCTCAGCAGCAAAACAAAAAACCTCTGCCAGTCTCAAACCCCAGACCATTGACACAATAAACTGCATGAATTACCACTAAGCCACAGCAGATATACAAATAACTTGGTGCTGAAATAAATATATCATGCATTACAATGAGGGAATGTAAATGGAAATTAGGAATGGCATAACACAAATCCTGTTCTGTTCTATTCTGCTGTTCTGTGTTGAGCAGCTCGTGCTAATGTCAACACAAACAAACCACAAACTGTTCAGAAGTTGAGTAACTCAATAATTACAGTATAGCAGTACACAAACAGTGCATGTGCGACAGAATGGTTAAGATGTTTACCTGGCAAACACAAGGTGCAGGGTTTGATTCTCACGTGGGGTAATTGGCTAGGCTTAAAATGGCCCACAAGGGCAATTAGCCTAGTACTAACCTATGAACCTATGAACCTAAGGAATACATTGCAATAACCACATTTGTATGGCAGTTAATTGTCTAATTCAGAAAGAAAGTACATACTCCCATGTGTCCTGTGTTAGCATTTGGAGGGGTGAGTACATGTCTACACTGAGAAGTGTGTACTGGAAGCAGCAGCATTCGGGTTTGAGTACAACATGCATATCACTGGCTACAACCCTAGCTTCAGATAAGAGACAAGTACCAACCTTCTGACTGACACAACGGTGTCCAGAGCAAACAAGCATGGGCCCCACCTTGGAAAGCTGAAAGGGCTACACCTACCTAACCTAGCATTTTATAGCATTGGGCTGCAATCACAGTGAGTACTGCAATCACCACACAGCAGGCTGCATGCAATTACTGAATGGTGGACAGCAATTGGTGCAGAGGCTGTCACATGCACATGTGCAGATACCTAGAAAAGCAGGCTGTACCTGCTGTCCACACATGCAATAATATCATTGCAGGAACAGGGAGATAGAGAGCGAGAGAGAAACAGAGACACAGAGAGAGACACAGAAAAAAGAGACAGAAACAGAGACAGAAACAGACACAGAAACAGACAGAGAATCCCAAAACAAACAACCAAAATAAAAAAAAAAAATTAACAAAACGGTAACAACAGACGGAGCAGGGAAACCAAAGGTAAGGTATGTAGGTCATATGTATGTGCCAGCATGTAGTAGATGTTCCTGAAGAGTACTCTACACACTGCAAATCATCCATATGTGGCAGCAGTATGTATCCATCTGTATCTGCACATGTGCATAGGGCAAGGGACATACTACAACTGTTAGTGAAGGGTGAACACATATATGTCGTTGAAGGTTGCTATGTGCATATATCTATGTAGGTCGTAGTGTGAGGCATAGAAAATGGCATGCAGTGCTGATATATGTCATGTGGTGGTTAAACGCTGTGGGACTGATTTGTCAGATCTGCTGTGTTACAGCTAGTGAGGCCTGCTAAAGCTACATGGGCTGAGGACACCAAAATGCATTCTGCAAAACACTGTGCAATATAATCACATAACTGTACATCCCACAACTGTTGCATAAGTGATATCCCCACCATGAAAGGTGGACTGTACATGTGCCTATATGTACATCCATATGTACAGCAATGGATGTGTACATGTATATGTATGGATATATATATATATATATATATATATATACATATATATATATATACATAGATATAGATATATATATATATATATATATATATATATACATATATATATAAATATATACATATATATATATATATATATATAGAGAGAGAGAGAGAGACACGGGGTCATATATACTGCAACAGCTGTGTGGTGACCAAGGCATGGACTTTAGACAAGTGCCGATACTGCAGTGCCATTCCCTCTTTCCAAAACACTGTACCCATTAACTACCACATAGGTAGAAATCTACCTAACACTGAAGGTGTGATAAGGGAACATGGGACACAGATGGACAGAAGCCTCCCCTTTGATAAAGACAGTGCCACACTAGACTTATAATCTGTCTATGTGGTATGTGTCATGACAACAGGTGTGTCATGTAGGGATATATAGGTCAGTGTTCCCCTCTACTCATCACAATGTCCCGTGTGGTATGTACCTCACATGACAACTACAGCAAGTGGAAAGGTGACAGACATACCTCACAAAGTGTAATACTGGCCTCAAACAGATGCCCTAAGCAGACTGACTCCCAAAAACACAACTAGACTGTATTGCATACCGCCCACACAGAGGTGACCTCTGCCAGACATACAGAGGTATGTCAGACCCACAGCCGTGTGATAACCACCATGGCAACATATCACAATCCCTCTGGGCTACATGCTCTAGGGCCCTAAACCTCGTCAGCTCACTAAACAGCACATGCGGGAGGGATAGGTTCCTATCTCAGAGATATGCCATACTCTGGAATAGACTACCTAGCAATAGCAAACTAGGCTCCTCATTAGCATCTGTCATAAATACCCCTGATGATTGTTTGGGAGATTGGTAATACAGCCCAGGAATCCCCTCTGTGGTTCTGGTTGACAGGGGCAGGTGAAATCAAAGTACATGTGTGGCAAAGGCCAGGGTAGCATATGGCTAGGCTGCTGTAGTCCTTAGGGCCAACATCATCTCACCTACCTATGACACTATGCACTCACATATGTACTCAATGCAATACCTGCTATGTGAGGTTGAATAAGTGTAACACTGAATGTGTGCATGGTCTGTAAAGGTGTGATAGCATAGTGTGAAATTGTATCTGACATGGCAGTGTCTATCCTAGCTGTGAGGCCAGCAAAAGATGTGTATGTTATTGTTAGGCAGACATAGTACTATGGCATATGATGTGACGTAGTTCCTTGTTGACGACTGTGATATCCCATTGTAGGCTAAAGCAATACATGTATGCTTAGTGAGTGGTACTGCTGGTGAATCCGACTCCCATATGAACTGTAGTATTACCTGAAGCTGTAGGCCTAAACAGCACAGTATGGTGTGTGTTCACATTGCTTGGAAACATTGTCATGTGTGTTTCCTGTAGTCTGCACAGAGGACATAACTCAGGCATAAGGGTTTGTAAGTAGTGGCACACAGTACTGTATGGTACACAGGTAAAGCTCATCTGTGTTGGCATACAGTGGTGTGTTGCATGTTTGTCTGATGTGTGTGTAATTATGCCTCTACCATGGCTGCAATCATATGTGTGTTACAGGGTATACGTGTGTATCTAGCAACATATATACTCTGTTACAGCTGTATGCCACCTATATTAACAACTGTGCACATATGTTAGGCAGGGCTATGGCATCAATGACTAGGGTGGTTTACTGGTACTGCTGTCACTGTACTTTACATTCATTGCAATGGATGACATCTTTGTTCGTGCATTAGCGTGATATATACCCCTGTGTCGAGGTTGTGCATTGTGTCACAAACAGTGTGCTGGGTACTGTTGTTTAGTGGTTTGATATATAGAGTGTGCCAGGCACTGTTAGTCAGTTGTGGCCTGAGAACCAATATGTGGTATTGAACGTGTGCATCCTCTGACAGACAAACAGATGGTATATATGGCAGTAAAGTGATATCTGTGGTTAAGGGTGTAAAGTGTGCCACAGGACTTGCTCACACATATTGTTCATTTCTTTTTCAGCCTGATGGCCCACCAATGTAACCCATCTTACACAGCAGAGGAGGAAGAGGTGATCCAGCAAAGCCTGGTGCAGCACTACACACTGTTGTTTTCCAGAAGCAGCCAGCACCAGCATGAGCGGACTGCACTGTGGCAAGATCTTGTTCGTTGGCTAAATGACATAGGCATGCATAACCGGACATATGAACAGGTACGCCATCACTGCAGTGATTTAATTAGACATGTCCAGTGGCGTGCATCTGATATCCAGAGACAACAGCTTGCCACAGGTGGTGGGGTGGCCATTCATCCCCCCTCACCAGAATGCAGGAGCTTCTCCTAAGTGTGGTAGCTCCTGGACAACAACAGCAACTCCCACACACATGTGTCATCATGGAGGCCGGAGCCACCCAGCATGTTCACATGGAGCGTGCAGGTAACATGCCCTATCTGTAGACTACAGTTACCTGTATTGTTAGATTATGTCTACGTGAGATGTGTACTGTGTGTTTAGCAGTTGTGCTACCTAGTGTTGTGCAATACTGATATTTGGAATATTATCTGTACACCTGTGACTGTCGACTGTTGTTCTACTGTAGTTTAGCAAACCCACAGTAGCAATGCCACAGTTGTGGCCACTGACGAACTCTCTCATATTCTCGTAGTTCCCTCTGGTGTGACAGCAGGGCAGATGATCCATGCTGGTGAGTGTGGTATAACTGCAATGTTGGTAATGAAATGTGCATGTCATAGGTGAGGTGTAGGCCATGTACACGTAACACACATACTCATAATGCATGCCGTGCATGTTTGCTGTAAGATGTTGCACAGCTCAGTAATGTCAGTAGCTGCCTCAATGACATGCAATACACAGAGCATCAGACACAGTTGTGGCATCACCGTACTGCACATTGGATAGGCATAGTTGCTACAGCTGTACACAACATAACACGTTTATCTTACGCAGTACACCTCAGCATGCTACATATGGCGTTACCACACACCTGCTGTAAGGTCACACTTCAGTATCCCACATATCATCCACACACACATGATAAACCTCAGGGGTAGAGGACTATCATGGGGCTGTGCAACACTCTTCAACACATAACACAGTCATGTTAGGCAATGCTCCCTATTGGGCACCTCATACACCCATGTACAAAGTTGCTGTGTAATTGTGAATGTAGCCACGGCACTGCAGTACAGGTACAGCATGCTAGGCGGTAGTCTGTCACACATTAGTTGCTGTGATTGACCACATGATGCATAATGATGATGGCTCATGGTACTACACCCCATCCAGTTACAGTGACCACAGTACTACACATAGCAGTCATTGCTTTGCACCTCAATGTTGTGTGTGTGCAAACATACGCACCTATACACAATATGCATAACATGTTGTGTGTGTGCTTACATATGCCAGTATACACAATATGCATAGCAGTCGCCATCTGTACAAAGTGACACATATATGTCCTGGAATGCTATTGGGTGTATAGGTCACATGATACACATTGGGTATGTGTGGTGTATAATGTTGCAGTCATGTAGCATGTCATGTCATGGCTGGCACCAACATATCTGCAGTATGTCCCACACTCACAATAACCACTGTGCAATGGGCATGTCGAGCATTTGGATTCCTTCATGTCTACATGCACCACTCATCCCATGTGTGTACACAGCATGCATGTGCTACACCTGTGCCCAGTATTGTCTGCTATGGACACATACACTGTAATCAGACATGGAAATCTATGTGTCACACAGATAACACATGCAGCCATGGTATGTATACCTGTGAGTGATGGTGCACAGGACATTGCAGAGCTGATAATACTTGCACAGCAATGTTGTGTCCATGTACACATTGTGTTCCAGAGTGTAGCCAATCACTGAACAACTACACATATGCATCAAAGCCATGTATACCGTCATGAAATAGGGTCATCTACACTCGCACTGCATGGTCTTAAGCAACACATAGTCTGCATACTGACATGTGTGAGGTGACTGTTTGCCTTGTGATACTGTCACCCACCTTCACCCACTATTGAGTATGTGTTGGATTGCTGGTGTGTGTGTGTATCTGTTGTAGTGAGGAGTGTATTTGTGTGCATGTGTTCAGGTGTTCATGTGTACATGTGTGCATGTGTGCATGTTTGCATGTGTTCATGTGTGCATGTGTGCATATGTTCATGTGTTCATGTGTGCATGTTTGCATGTGTGCATGTGTTCATGTGTGCATGTGTGCATGTGTTCATGTGTGCATGTGTTCATGTGCGCATGTGTGCATGTGTGCATGTGTGCATGTGCGCATGTGTGCTAACATCATGTACAGATTGTAAAGTGTGTTTCCTGTCTTCCTCTCTCAGGTGCTGAGTTTGGGGTGGCTGAATGCAGCAGGGAATCTGAAGTCACTGCCATAAATAGTGGAGATGATGAGACATGTATTGTGGCACAGGCAGGTTTGACAGGGTCTGTCACTGGTCCGTCAATCGACAGTGCACAGCGTTCAACCCCATCTATGCACACACTCATACTGCCAATACATCCCTCATCACCAATGGCATTAGCCAAGGGACAGCATACAGTCGGCATTGACCAGGATACTGTGGTACCTATGGCACTTGCATCCCCTCACAGCAGCCATACCCGGATTCCTCGAACAGTACCACATAGGCGGATGTCCAGGGGTTCTCAGGGGAGCACCGCTGGTCGTATTGCCCCTGGCAGATGTGCCCTCACAGGTCTTACAACCAAAACTATGTTCTGGGCTGTAATGCAGGCACAGGCATGTATTGAACAGTACACCAGACAGGGACTAAGGGCGCAGAGGGCCCATTACGCTACTGTTAATGACAGCATCCATGACCTTGCTGGTGCCATCCGGAATTACACCAAGGTCATAGATAGACATTGGGGGAGACATTAGGTGCCCTCCACAATGTGTTTTCCATGAGCCAAGACCGTGTGGGATGGGTGAGACGTCGATGCAGATGCATGCCAGCAACATCGACAGCTGGCAGTCATCGCGGACAGCCCACAGATCACATCCTGTAGTGGCAGTACCAGTCCCAGCAATGCTGGGGCTGGCCTGTCGATTGACCGTCCTAGTAGACCACGTGCACGTGGCTCTGGCCAGTCCCAGCAGGGACATGGGTCCACTCGACATACCTCTGCCTCTGATGATAGTACCCAGTCAGGGTTGGTACCCGATACTGTCCGTAGCACCCCTGCCAGGCACAGGTACTGTGTCCATGGCTGGAGACAATAATCTGTACAGCCTGGCAGGTACTGTCTGTGGCTGTCCCACAACCTCCTGTATATGGCAGCCACATGGTGGAGCTGTGTGCATGCAGACACACACACACATTAACTAAACAACTAGGGCTCACACATACACACACACATTACATCAACATTGGCCCATGCTATACTGTTGTCCCTCACACACACATGCACACACAGTCACGTCGATTGGATGGGTCACTGTCAGGCTCTGGCAAACCAACACACACCCTGTGCATATGACACCTGTGCCACCTCCTGTCATCTGTAACATTGATGCAGAAACAGGCTAACATGGTGCTGATGCACAGGGTGACATTATAGCAGTGTAGCAATATTAGCAAGTTGTCAACAGGAAAGTGTAATGATATCCTTGTAGGTATATCTGAGCAGGCGTGATGCATCAAAGCTCTGATTGTCAATGTAGCATTGTTTACACCAGTGTTAGGTCTGAGTATGTATCGTCCAGCCATGTGCCACTTGGCTGAAGTGTAGAGTGTTGCCAGCATGTGTTAGTGAGTGGACAGTATGTGTGTGATGTGTGCAGTACAGATTAGTAGGTGTACATCTGTGAACATGGTGGGTGCTCACTGTCTGCATGTACGTGCATAGTGGACACATGGGATGTATGACATACCCTGTTTTACAAATTGTTAACATCTCATAGTATTTCTCAATGGCCAGTATGCATTCTACTACAGATATGTATACACATGTGCACCCATGTTAGTACATATCTGTATGCATTCTACTACAGATATGTACTAACATGGGTGCACATGTGTATATGACACGGGTTGACACTATGCTGTGGGTGATACTGTTAATATCTGTCAATGTTTTGCATTCTGGTAGTATACACAACCTCAACAGCATGACTGTAACCAATCATTAGATGATGTCCTGACAACTGACACACAGTTGTAGGGAACTCAGTAACAGTGGGATCCTTCAGGTACTATACTATAACAGTAACCAGTGGTATTGACCGCCACCCATTCCTGGGACCACACCTGTTTGGCATATAGGCCTCTTAGGTACATGCAAACACATTAGAGATATGTCCATCCACATCTGGAAATGCATGCATTGGCCTACAATGCATTCTCTGGATGGGACACATATCCTACACAAGGGTATCATATAGACAGATACTTGTTGTCCGACACATGCTGTATTGCACTAGGCTGACTATGGCATAGTCATCCACATTTACTATACATACTATCCCGACAGTACCACATAGGTGGTAGCCCCCAACATGTATGTTGGGTACCAATGTGTACCTACAGCCACGTGTTATGTCATCTGTCCCTTGGTATCTACACATCCAGAGGTATTGTGGGGTCCTTCGGTGTATCACATAAGAGATTAGGGGCCTGAATGCATATCCACAAGGCTGTTGTACACCTATAATGACTGTCCATTATTGCCAGTCATTGTTGTGTATGAACATGTCTGACATATACCCCAGGCATGTACCCTCACTCACACTACTCTATAGTAACTGTCATGGGTGTGTGTGGCACAGATGACCTTGGCCACAGATCACTACAGTGGCTGGCCTTGTCACATACATACATATGTGACCTACGATCTGAGAAGCAGCGGTACAATCTGTCAAAGGAAACAAATGTATTCATGTAGTATGCAGGCTTCACACCTATGTACTAATTGAGGTCACATGTACATATATTTATTTGCCACACAGATACCTGATGTGTGCAATGTACATACTGTTTTAATCCTGATATGTCATAGCATAGTAAAAGCAAAACCCACACGGCATTGACCAACAGTGTCACACACACTCAGCAATTGCAGATTTCAAACCCCTACCAATGTTATGATACTAGAGAGATACGCATTAACACTGCGCACTATATGCTTTAATGGGTCATTTGTTTTCTCCTGCTATATTTGTATGATACTGACATCATCAGACTTTTCAAAGAGGAATGTACCTCTTTTAATGTGTTTTCCCAGTCTCCAAAAAGGGCACTCCTCTCCTAGTAAATCACACACATACACACCCCCCCACCCAAACACACACTGTCAGCATTTGCAGGATTCACACCCCTACCTAAGTAGGTTATGACACTATAAAGATAAGCATTAACACGACACACTATATGCCTTACTTGGTGTTTTGTTTCCTCCTGCTATATTTGTAGGATGCTGACATCATCAGACTTTCCAAAGAGGAATGTATCTCTTTTAATGTGTTTTCCCAGTCTCCAAAAAGGGCACTCCTCTCAAAGGAAATTACACACATACACAACCCCCCACACACAGTCAGCAATTACAGGATTCAAATCCTTACCTAACTATGTGACACTAAAGAGATAAGCATTAACACGACGCACTATATACCTTACTGGGTGTTTTATTTCCTCCTGCTATATTTGTAGGATGCTGACATCATCAGACTTTCCAAAGAGGAATGTACCTCTTTTAATGTGTTTTCCCTGTCTCCAAAAAGGGCACTCCTCTCAAAGGAAATCACACACAGTCAGCAATTGCAGGATTCAAACCCCTATCTAACTATGTTATGACACTAGAGAGATAAGCATTAACACAACACGCTATATGCCTTACTGGGTCAAACCCCTACCTAACTATGTTATGACACTAGAAAGATAAGCTTTAACACGACACGCTATATGCCTTACTGCAGGTTTTGTTTCCTCCTGCTATATTTGTAGGATGCTGACATCATCAGACTTTCCAAAGAGGAATGTGCCTCTTTTAATGTGTTTTCCCAGTCTCCAAAAAGTGCACCCTTCTCAAAGTAAATCACACACATACACAGTACCCCCCCCCCCCACACACACAGTCTGCAGTTGCAGGATTCAACCCCCTACCTAACTATGTTATGATATTACAAAGATATGCATTAACACGGCACGCTATATGCCTTACTGGGGGATTTTGTTTCTCCTGCTATATTTGTAGGATGCTGACATCATCAGACTGGACATGGTAATGTGTGTACACTTTGTTTTATGCAATCCCAGGAATGAGCCATGTGGGTCGGCAGGTGTCAACAGCTTGAACAGGACCACATAATTCTTAGCTTGTGTTATCTATCTGTGGACAAATTGATATTCCTTCCTATGTCAACACATATTTATGCACAGATTGTTGGTTTTGTAGATACGACATATATCTGGGATGTTGATAAAGGGATATTCAAAGTCTATGCGAGACATGTGTAGCTCCGTTCAGTGATGTGTGTCCTGGGTGGCTGCCTTGCAAACAGTCTAGCATGTTTGGGAACCATGATTTGCACATGTACATACCACATTTGGTAGGGTTGTGTGTTTGCCAGCTTCCAATAGCTCTGTTTATGACTTCAACCATGATGGACTCCATGGCCTTGCAAATCAGACTTCATAGGCTTACTGGACTATACTTCCCATGGTGTGTTGTGCATCAACACGTGGGGAGAGCAATATGTTGCTGTAACACATTCAACGGTTCCAGGTCCTGTGGAGAGGGTGAGGCTCAACAGACTGTTCAGGTGCAGGGTCTGTTTGTTCTGTAGTTCATTCATGACACATATAGGGAAACAATGTAATCCAATTGCTGCCATGCTTTCGGCTTTGGGGGGAGCTACCCATTCTACATGTGATATCTCCAGGTATGATGATAGTGACTTTCGGCAGTGGGAGGTAGGTATGTATATATGGGCCTGTCTGATAGGATGTCGGCATTGTCAGTCAGGTACAGTTGGCCCTGACTCAGGACATATATGAGTGTACATTGCTATTTATGACATAGCTGAAGGAGGTGTCATGATTCCGTCTGGACTCCTTCGCAGCTACTCTTTACAAAACACCGACAAACCTGAGCACTAATCCCTGTTATACTCTTTTACACACTTAACACCCTACTGATCCTTTGTGATCAGTCTACAGAGTATTTCATCATAATATCCTAGCATGTCCAGGGGTCGGTTTTGCGTGTACTCTCCAGTCCAGCTGGTGAATATTGTGATTTTGACACAATGTCACAACTGCCTCATGTACACAGACAACCCTCTCCTCCTCCCAACAAACTCAGACATATGTAAGAGATGCAACTATATAGACATACAGGAGGGAGGCTGAGCTCTCTCGACCCATGACTGGCACAGTCTATCAGGTGGTGAAGGTAACCACACACACACCACATATCAGTCTCACATAAATCTATAGTGACAGCAATCAAACCACATTATCACACATAAACATACTCGGAGGCTCTAAATAAACTCTGCCTAAGCAGCAGAGACCTCCAAAGCAGACACACAAACAACAACTGCTACCCCACTACAATACCCACATATCACATAGTTCACAATGTCAGTGTGCCACACAGTCACTGCCCTTCGGGCTAAGCAGCACACCTAATACACTTGTAATAGGTGACACTTATTGTCAGACACACTGATGTCCCACTCACCAGACCGAACAAGGGGATGGTCACTTTGAGCTGTCTGTCAGGTGCCAGGATCCACCACATAACACATGCACTCAGGTCACTCCACAGCAAGTACAGAAATGGCTCCATCATTGTCCATGCTGGTGCGTAAAACCTCAGACGTTCCTCCCTGGACCACATGACATGATACATAGAGAAACTCTCTGATCATGTAGGCCAGGCCAGTATGACCCTGGCTTTGTGTAGCATCTTACACTCACCAACTATGATGTCACAGTATACAGACAAACTTATCATGTTTAACAGTTGGCTAACATATTGTGTCATTCAAAGGGGATCCAGTGTCTGTCAGCCTGGGGTGACATGCTCGACATACCACGTAGCTTCGCTATGGACAGCTTGCACCTGTCACCCTTGGATGTTTGAATACTGGCTAAGGCTCTTGCTACCACCATAGTGCCTTTTTTAAGCAGGGCTCAAAAGACAAACCCACCTCCATAGACATTACAGAGTAAATGAAACTAAGGGTAATGCTGCTCAACACCAGATGTGTTACCCTCAAATTGCGCCCACTCAAGACTCTACTCAGTATGGAGAATAGCAATATCTGTGCACTAACAGACGCCTGGTTCAGCCTCACAAATGCACACCAGCACTACCAGGTTATGTTTCATACCATGCTTTCTGACCACAAGACTCGGAATGGACAACAAAAATAGGGGGAGTATCCATATACATATAACAAAAAAGAGCAGCAACAGATTCAGCTTCAGGAACTGCAGGCAACACCCACACACAACAAATGGTTTACCTAGGTTTCGTCTTTTAATTTTAAACAGACTTCCTCAGAACTACAAATTTCAAATGTACTAGAATCAACACAGCCATTAAATACTCACATTACAATACATTAATTAAATAATTGAATCCAATTAACCTATGAAAACACGCCCATTTAAAGATCCAATTCATGAAAAAGAAACACAAGAAAAGAAATTGAAACAAAAATAATGAAAAATAAAGTAAAAAATTAATTGTTAATTGCGTTAATCACATCAATATTAGTAAAACAAACAACGAAACACCAATGAACGAAACTCCAGCTACTAAGTAACAAAGCACTGATCCACACCAGAAGAAAGTAAATAATCCACAGGGTTTATTTGCGAACTAGCGATAAAATAACGAACAGTGAAACCATAAAAAATACACGTATTGTAAAGCGCTTTTCGTCTGGATATGTATCCGGACTTCTTCAGACAAACATTTCATCTACATACACTGAATTTAAATAGTTAGCGCGGAATGCACTAACCAATCAAATAGATACAATGCAGTGAGTTGTTAAAGTAACAAACACACTTTTTTTTAAAAAATTATTAATATTGTCCTTTCTTTACAAATTAACATTTGTTCTACAATTAAATAACTATTTCATCTTCATACTTCCTTTAAACAGTCAGGTCCACAACAATTGATATATACATGTTTCCTACAGAATTTATCTAGAAGTCAGTGATGTATCATAACAACATAGCTTTTACTAAAAATCCTTTTCTGTTTAAATATTATTTAAATATTATTAAAATGATACGCTCAACAGACAGAATGAGAAAATCTCATTTCTGAAACTGAATTAATAAATTATTTAATGTAAAATGATCTGTTCATAAACTTATTTCTTACTCGCAATATTTAATGTCTAATAACTTAATCAATACATTAAAAATATATAAAGCATTATGTCATTCGATAACACCAAGTAAATAAGCATAAAAATAAATATTTGGAAAATCCAAACCTAAACTAAAATATATACACATTGAACTGTGAGTACTGATGATGTTTATATCATCTATTAGTACCTTGTTAAGTGGTTACAGTCCAAATATATTAATCATTACTACTTAAAATACAGTAAATGAACCGACATGTACACCATAGATAAGGAATTCATGTTCTTTAGCTCAATACTGTAGTAATGACGTCTTGGTTATTATCCTACAATGTCAACATTATGTGTATATAGATGTCTTTTATCCAGTCATAGTTAAATCCCCTAGATGTTCTAAAAATGTATGTTTTACCCAGTTAAACTGATTAACAGGCCTATCTCAAAAGACTTCTTAGTTTAAGTACACATGCTATTGAGCATATTTCATTTAGCCCTGGTTTTATACATGCTCTTAAGCGCAATTGCCAGATCAATTCGCTTTTTTCAAGCTCTAATTTCAAATGGTTGTCGTTATAATATTTTCCTCCTATATTTTGATTATTAATTTGGCAAATAATCATAAAATTAAATTTATGTCCAACATTTTGCTCACAGTGCCTTGCTAACGCGTTGTCACATTTTTTCCTTTTTATTGCGTATAGGTGTTCATAAATTCTATCTCTCAACCGACGGTCCGTTTTTCCAATATAGAATGACGGGCATTGTAAACATTGGGCTAAATAAACTATAGAACTTGTATTGCAATTATAGATGTCTTTAATAGTAAATGTTTCTTTTCTTATTGTAAATATATTTGAGGTATCAATAAATGCACAGTATTTACATGTACCGCATTTATGTGTACCACCATTGTTTTTCTTAGTTTTACATTTAGTTTCCAATAAGTTTTTCATGTTGGGTCCCCTTCTAAAAGTAATTGTTGGACCATAATCTAATTTGTTGGAAATGTCTTTGTCCATAGACAAACAAAACCAATATTTTCTCACTATTTTTTGTATCTCACCAACTTCTGGACAGTATGTACATGTGAAGGCTAGTGAGTAGTTTTTTCTTATATTAGGGGTAACCATAGTGGTATCTCTTTCCACTATCGAGGTTAATTCCCTTCCATCTTCATTACTGATAAATTCAATGTTTAGACTTTCTTTTCGGTTAGTCATTACAGTATTTAAGATTGGCATGTATATCCCATTCTTCCTCTTTGTTATAACTTCCTCGAAAATTTCTCTGAGGAAATAACTTGGATATCCTCTGTGGGTAAACATACTATGTAATAAGTTGCATTCACTTTCAAATTCTTCATCTAGTGTAATCATCCTCGCCGCTCGAACGAGCTGGCCCTTCACCACCGACTTCTTTTGATGGTGAGGATGTGAACTTGAAAAGTGTAAAAATGTGTTTGAATATGTTTTTTTCCTATAAATTTTTGCTATGTATCTATCTTCATGTAAATTCTTACTCAGTTCCACATCTAGGAAATTAATCTTATATTCCTGGTAATTTTTTGTGAATTTTAAAAATGTAGTTGTTGAGTTTAAAAAACTGACTAATTCTTCTGCCAAGAAACTGTCTCCATTAAAAATTATAAAAATGTCATCTAAGAATATCTTATAAATAAAAATTCTTTCTTTCCATTGACTGTTTAGTATGAAATTAGTTTCCCAGTAGGCCATAACCAAATTTGCAAAACTTGCACCTACTGGTGAACCCATTGCTATTCCTATCTTCTGTAAGAATAGTTTATTATCAAAAGACACAAAGTTGTTCTTCAAGATTATATCCAAAAGTTGCTCTATTAAAAGGCATTCATTTATTGTTGCACCTTTGTCCCTAATGAAATCCACTACCCATTGAGTTCCTATGTTTTGTGGTATACATGAATAAAGATCACAAACGTCCACTGTTAGGAAGTTTAGATGGTTATTAAATGGTATTTTATCCATTACTTCCAAGAAAGACCAGGAGTCTTTAAGGATTTGAGTTTCCTTCACTACATATTTTTTCAAAATTGTGTCTGCAAGTTTTGCACATGGATATGTGATAGACTGTCTTGCATCGACTAACGGTCTAAAAGGTGGATTAACTAAATCTTTGTGAATTTTTGGTATACCAAACAGTTGTGGAATCTTAGGGGACAACATTGTTAAGTAGTGGTTTAAATTAGTATCAATTAAGCCATCAGTGTATAAATCACCTATAAACATTTTTATTCTATTGTATGCTTGATTTAATTGGTGCCGACTTACTTCTTCGTAAGTATCTTTTTCTAAAACTGATGTCATTATTCTATTGTAATCTTCGTTGTACATTACAACCAGACCCCCACCTTTATCAGGTTTCATAAATCTAAGGGGGAGGCTCCTGAACATTGTTAATAGTTGCCTTTCCTCAAGTGTAGTATTTTCAGTCTGCTTGTCTTTTCTAAAACATTTTAATACTTGTCTAAATTCTTGTTCACACAGTTGTTCGACCATAGCAATAATTGTGTTACATGGGGGGTTAAAAGTGCTAGTCACTCTTAGTTCATTGTTGCTGTATGAAGTGTTTCCTAATAGAACGCCTAAGTTCAGTTTACGGATAAATTGTTTGAAATCTATTAATAGTTCGGCAATATCACATTTCTTTGATGGGACAAATGTTAGACCTTTTGCAAGAAGTTCGACCAAGGTACTATCAATACAACATTCAGTGTAATTGAAGATTTTAAAGTCACCTTCTCTATTAGTAATGACTGAAAATAAAGTCAATCCTAAATTTTGCTGTTGCTGCGTGTATTGTATTTCTTCTTGGGGCCTTGTTGCAAATTGCTTCCAATTGTTCCCCTCCCTCTGTAGTTTTTGATTCGATTGTCCATGCCATTGATTGTCATCTGGGGGGTGTTGTTGTAAAAAGCATTGGTTTTGATGCTCTGATCTTCCTTCATCATTAAAAGACCCTTCTATATTTTCGTTTATGAAATCTGTGCTGTTATGCATGTCTTCATTTCTCACAGTACTGTTCCTTCTATTAGGAACCATCCTTTGTTCTTGTCCCATCCCAAAGTTGTTGTTCATTTTATTTCTGTTCCCATAATTCTGTGAACCTGGTGGTTTTGGATATGCATAACCTTCCTTATATGCTTTTAAGTCCCTTTCTAATTTCTTAATTTTAGTTGACTTTAGTTTCTGCATCTGTTGTGCTATGCTTGTAAATGTTCTGTTAAATTCGTATCGATATCTATTGAACTCTACATCTGCTTCGATTTCACTTTCCAAATTAGTTGTTTCAACAGTCAACTCATTCATTAATATCTGGTAGTGTTTAATCATGCATTGTAAAAGTTCCAAGCCCTGGTTGTTAAATAACATAATGAGTTCTTTGTGAAAATCAGAACTATCAATTAACCCAGTTGGATACGAGCAGTATCTTAAACCCTTTGGAACTATTTTTTCTTTGATGCATTTATTAAGGTAATTTATTTCAAGTTGCAATTTCTTGATTTTAAAAAGTTTACCGTCAAAAAGTTTTAATTTTTCCACCAAAGAACAGTTAATTTCATTATCAATTAAATTACTTGAACTTGCCTGCATACTGTCCAAAGTTAGCTCATTATTCAACCAGGATTTTATATCATGCTCACTGGAACTGCCTGTTGAGTCATTCGTTTACATGCGTTGTTACCTTGTGGGTCGGGAAGCCTAATTGACTCCCCTATGTTGGTAACTTCCCTCGTTGGTTCCGTTGTATCTGAGGGGTTGCAACAATTTGAATTTGTTGTGGACTGTCCCTTATCTGGTTAGTGCTCCCATTCTCGCCGATACTGCTTGTCACAAAATCTACTTTGGCTGTAAGCCTGTCCAAGCGTTCATTCATAAGTTCCAATAATTGTGTTAGGTTACCCTTCATTGAACCGTCTTCTTCTGTGGAAATATCCATTCTCTAGTCTGGTCGTCGGTGCCAAAACAAACAACGAAACACCAATGAACGAAACTCCAGCTACTAAGTAACAAAGCACTGATCCACACCAGAAGAAAGTAAATAATCCACAGGGTTTATTTGCGAACTAGCGATAAAATAACGAACAGTGAAACCATAAAAAATACACGTATTGTAAAGCTTTTCGTCTGGATATGTATCCGGACTTCTTCAGACAAACATTTCATCTACATACACTGAATTTAAATAGTTAGCGCGGAATGCACTAACCAATCAAATAGATACAATGCAGTGAGTTGTTAAAGTAACAAACACACTTTTTTTTAAAAAATTATTAATATTGTCCTTTCTTTACAAATTAACATTTGTTCTACAATTAAATAACTATTTCATCTTCATACTTCCTTTAAACAGTCAGGTCCACAACAATTGATATATACATGTTTCCTACAGAATTTATCTAGAAGTCAGTGATGTATCATAACAACATAGCTTTTACTAAAAATCCTTTTCTGTTTAAATATTATTTAAATATTATTAAAATGATACGCTCAACAGACAGAATGAGAAAATCTCATTTCTGAAACTGAATTAATAAATTATTTAATGTAAAATGATCTGTTCATAAACGTATTTCTTACTCGCAATATTTAATGTCTAATAACTTAATCAATACATTAAAAATATATAAAGCATTATGTCATTCGATAACACCAAGTAAATAAGTATAAAAATAAATATTTGAAAAATCCAAACCTAAACTAAAATATATACACATTGAACTGTGAGTACTGATGATGTTTATATCATCTATTAGTACCTTGTTAAGTGGTTACAGTCCAAATATATTAATCATTACTACTTAAAATACAGTAAATGAACCGACATGTACACCATAGATAAGGAATTCATGTTCTTTAGCTCAATACTGTAGTAATGACGTCTTGGTTATTATCCTACAATGTCAACATTATGTGTATATAGATGTCTTTTATCCAGTCATAGTTAAATCCCCTAGATGTTCTAAAAATGTATGTTTTACCCAGTTAAACTGATTAACAGGCCTATCTCAAAAGACTTCTTAGTTTAAGTACACATGCTATTGAGCATATTTCATTTAGCCCTGGTTTTATACATGCTCTTAAACGCAATTGCCAGATCAATTCACTTTTTTCAAGCTCTAATTTCAAATGGTTGTCGTTATAATATTTTCCTCCTATATTTTGATTATTAATTTGGCAAATAATCATAAAATTAAATTTATGTCCAACATTTTGCTCACAGTGCCTTGCTAACGCGTTGTCACATTTTTTCCTTTTTATTGCGTATAGGTGTTCATAAATTCTATCTCTCAACCGACGGTCCGTTTTTCCAATATAGAATGACGGGCATTGTAAACATTGGGCTAAATAAACTATAGAACTTGTATTGCAATTATAGATGTCTTTAATAGTAAATGTTTCTTTTCTTATTGTAAATATATTTGAGGTATCAATAAATGCACAGTATTTACATGTACCGCATTTATGTGTACCACCATTGTTTTTCTTAGTTTTACATTTAGTTTCCAATAAGTTTTTCATGTTGGGTCCCTTCTAAAAGTAATTGTTGGACCATAATCTAATTTGTTGGAAATGTCTTTGTCCATAGACAAACAAAACCAATATTTTCTCACTATTTTTTGTATCTCACCAACTTCTGGACAGTATGTACATGTGAAGGCTAGTGAGTAGTTTTTTCTTATATTAGGGGTAACCATAGTGGTATCTCTTTCCACTATCGAGGTTAATTCCCTTCCATCTTCATTACTGATAAATTCAATGTTTAGACTTTCTTTTCGGTTAGTCATTACAGTATTTAAGATTGGCATGTATATCCCATTCTTCCTCTTTGTTATAACTTCCTCGAAAATTTCTCTGAGGAAATAACTTGGATATCCTCTGTGGGTAAACATACTATGTAATAAGTTGCACTCACTTTCAAATTCTTCATCTAGTGTAATCATCCTCGCCGCTCGAACGAGCTGGCCCTTCACCACCGACTTCTTTTGATGGTGAGGATGTGAACTTGAAAAGTGTAAAAATGTGTTTGAATATGTTTTTTTCCTATAAATTTTTGCTATGTATCTATCTTCATGTAAATTCTTACTCAGTTCCACATCTAGGAAATTAATCTTATATTCCTGGTAATTTTTTGTGAATTTTAAAAATGTAGTTGTTGAGTTTAAAAAACTGACTAATTCTTCTGCCAAGAAACTGTCTCCATTAAAAATTATAAAAATGTCATCTAAGAATATCTTATAAATAAAAATTCTTTCTTTCCATTGACTGTTTAGTATGAAATTAGTTTCCCAGTAGGCCATAACCAAATTTGCAAAACTTGCACCTACTGGTGAACCCATTGCTATTCCTATCTTCTGTAAGAATAGTTTATTATCAAAAGACACAAAGTTGTTCTTCAAGATTATATCCAAAAGTTGCTCTATTAAAAGGCATTCATTTATTGTTGCACCTTTGTCCCTAATGAAATCCACTACCCATTGAGTTCCTATGTTTTGTGGTATACATGAATAAAGATCACAAACGTCCACTGTTAGGAAGTTTAGATGGTTATTAAATGGTATTTTATCCATTACTTCCAAGAAAGACCAGGAGTCTTTAAGGATTTGAGTTTCCTTCACTACATATTTTTTCAAAATTGTGTCTGCAAGTTTTGCACATGGATATGTGATAGACTGTCTTGCATCGACTAACGGTCTAAAAGGTGGATTAACTAAATCTTTGTGAATTTTGGTATACCAAACAGTTGTGGAATCTTAGGGGACAACATTGTTAAGTAGTGGTTTAAATTAGTATCAATTAAGCCATCAGTGTATAAATCACCTATAAACATTTTTATTCTATTGTATGCTTGATTTAATTGGTGCCGACTTACTTCTTCGTAAGTATCTTTTTCTAAAACTGATGTCATTATTCTATTGTAATCTTCGTTGTACATTACAACCAGACCCCCACCTTTATCAGGTTTCATAAATCTAAGGGGGAGGCTCCTGAACATTGTTAATAGTTGCCTTTCCTCAAGTGTAGTATTTTCAGTCTGCTTGTCTTTTCTAAAACATTTTAATACTTGTCTAAATTCTTGTTCACACAGTTGTTCGAACATAGCAATAATTGTGTTACATGGGGGGTTAAAAGTGCTAGTCACTCTTAGTTCATTGTTGCTGTATGAAGTGTTTCCTAATAGAACGCCTAAGTTCAGTTTACGGATAAATTGTTTGAAATCTATTAATAGTTCGGCAATATCACATTTCTTTGATGGGACAAATGTTAGACCTTTTGCAAGAAGTTCGACCAAGGTACTATCAATACAACATTCAGTGTAATTGAAGATTTTAAAGTCACCTTCTCTATTAGTAATGACTGAAAATAAAGTCAATCCTAAATTTTGCTGTTGCTGCGTGTATTGTATTTCTTCTTGGGGCCTTGTTGCAAATTCGGCTTCCAATTGTTCCCCCTCCCCCCTCTGTAGTTTTTTTGATTCGATTGTCCATGCCATTGATTGTCATCTGGGGGGTGTTGTTGTAAAAAGCATTGGTTTTGATGCTCTGATCTTCCTTCATCATTAAAAGACCCTTCTATATTTTCGTTTATGAAATCTGTGCTGTTATGCATGTCTTCATTTCTCACAGTACTGTTCCTTCTATTAGGAACCATCCTTTGTTCTTGTCCCATCCCAAAGTTGTTGTTCATTTTATTTCTGTTCCCATAATTCTGTGAACCTGGTGGTTTTGGATATGCATAACCTTCCTTATATGCTTTTAAGTCCCTTTCTAATTTCTTAATTTTAGTTGACTTTAGTTTCTGCATCTGTTGTGCTATGCTTGTAAATGTTCTGTTAAATTCGTATCGATATCTATTGAACTCTACATCTGCTTCGATTTCACTTTCCAAATTAGTTGTTTCAACAGTCAACTCATTCATTAATATCTGGTAGTGTTTAATCATGCATTGTAAAAGTTCCAAGCCCTGGTTGTTAAATAACATAATGAGTTCTTTGTGAAAATCAGAACTATCAATTAACCCAGTTGGATACGAGCAGTATCTTAAACCCTTTGGAACTATTTTTTCTTTGATGCATTTATTAAGGTAATTTATTTCAAGTTGCAATTTCTTGATTTTAAAAAGTTTACCGTCAAAAAGTTTTAATTTTTCCACCAAAGAACAGTTAATTTCATTATCAATTAAATTACTTGAACTTGCCTGCATACTGTCCAAAGTTAGCTCATTATTCAACCAGGATTTTATATCATGCTCACTAGAACTGCCTGTTGAGTCATTCGTTTCGCCCACGTTGTTACCTTGTGGGTCGGGAAGCCTAATTGACTCCCCTATGTTGGTAACTTCCCCTCGTTGGTTCCGTTGTATCTGAGGGGTTGCAACAATTTGAATTTGTTGTGGACTGTCCCTTATCTGGTTAGTGCTCCCATTCTCGCCGATACTGCTTGTCACAAAATCTACTTTGGCTGTAAGCCTGTCCAAGCGTTCATTCATAAGTTCCAATAATTGTGTTAGGTTACCCTTCATTGAACCGTCTTCTTCTGTGGAAATATCCATTCTCTAGTCTGGTCGTCGGTGCCAAAACAAACAACGAAACACCAATGAACGAAACTCCAGCTACTAAGTAACAAAGCACTGATCCACACCAGAAGAAAGTAAATAATCCACAGGGTTTATTTGCGAACTAGCGATAAAATAACGAACAGTGAAACCATAAAAAATACACGTATTGTAAAGCGCTTTTCGTCTGGATATGTATCCGGACTTCTTCAGACAAACATTTCATCTACATACACTGAATTTAAATAGTTAGCGCGGAATGCACTAACCAATCAAATAGATACAATGCAGTGAGTTGTTAAAGTAACAAACACACTTTTTTTTAAAAAATTATTAATATTGTCCTTTCTTTACAAATTAACATTTGTTCTACAATTAAATAACTATTTCATCTTCATACTTCCTTTAAACAGTCAGGTCCACAACAATTGATATATACATGTTTCCTACAGAATTTATCTAGAAGTCAGTGATGTATCATAACAACATAGCTTTTACTAAAAATCCTTTTCTGTTTAAATATTATTTAAATATTATTAAAATGATACGCTCAACAGACAGAATGAGAAAATCTCATTTCTGAAACTGAATTAATAAATTATTTAATGTAAAATGATCTGTTCATAAACGTATTTCTTACTGCAATATTTAATGTCTAATAACTTAATCAATACATTAAAAATATATAAAGCATTATGTCATTCGATAACACCAAGTAAATAAGTATAAAAATAAATATTTGAAAAATCCAAACCTAAACTAAAATATATACACATTGAACTGTGAGTACTGATGATGTTTATATCATCTATTAGTACCTTGTTAAGTGGTTACAGTCCAAATATATTAATCATTACTACTTAAAATACAGTAAATGAACCGACATGTACACCATAGATAAGGAATTCATGTTCTTTAGCTCAATACTGTAGTAATGACGTCTTGGTTATTATCCTACAATGTCAACATTATGTGTATATAGATGTCTTTTATCCAGTCATAGTTAAATCCCCTAGATGTTCTAAAAATGTATGTTTTACCCAGTTAAACTGATTAACAGGCCTATCTCAAAAGACTTCTTAGTTTAAGTACACATGCTATTGAGCATATTTCATTTAGCCCTGGTTTTATACATGCTCTTAAGCGCAATTGCCAGATCAATTCACTTTTTTCAAGCTCTAATTTCAAATGGTTGTCGTTATAATATTTTCCTCCTATATTTTGATTATTAATTTGGCAAATAATCATAAAATTAAATTTATGTCCAACATTTTGCTCACAGTGCCTTGCTAACGCGTTGTCACATTTTTTCCTTTTTATTGCGTATAGGTGTTCATAAATTCTATCTCTCAACCGACGGTCCGTTTTTCCAATATAGAATGACGGGCATTGTAAACATTGGGCTAAATAAACTATAGAACTTGTATTGCAATTATAGATGTCTTTAATAGTAAATGTTTCTTTTCTTATTGTAAATATATTTGAGGTATCAATAAATGCACAGTATTTACATGTACCGCATTTATGTGTACCACCATTGTTTTTCTTAGTTTTACATTTAGTTTCCAATAAGTTTTTCATGTTGGGTCCCCTTCTAAAAGTAATTGTTGGACCATAATCTAATTTGTTGGAAATGTCTTTGTCCATAGACAAACAAAACCAATATTTTCTCACTATTTTTTGTATCTCACCAACTTCTGGACAGTATGTACATGTGAAGGCTAGTGAGTAGTTTTTTCTTATATGAGGGATAGCCATAGTGGTATCTCTTTCCACTATCGAGGTTAATTCCCTTCCATCTTCATTACTGATAAATTCAATGTTTAGACTTTCTTTTCGGTTAGTCATTACAGTATTTAAGATTGGCATGTATATCCCATTCTTCCTCTTTGTTATAACTTCCTCGAAAATTTCTCTGAGGAAATAACTTGGATATCCTCTGTGGGTAAACATACTATGTAATAAGTTGCACTCACTTTCAAATTCTTCATCTAGTGTAATCATCCTCGCCGCTCGAACGAGCTGGCCCTTCACCACCGACTTCTTTTGATGGTGAGGATGTGAACTTGAAAAGTGTAAAAATGTGTTTGAATATGTTTTTTTCCTATAAATTTTTGCTATGTATCTATCTTCATGTAAATTCTTACTCAGTTCCACATCTAGGAAATTAATCTTATATTCCTGGTAATTTTTTGTGAATTTTAAAAATGTAGTTGTTGAGTTTAAAAAACTGACTAATTCTTCTGCCAAGAAACTGTCTCCATTAAAAATTATAAAAATGTCATCTAAGAATATCTTATAAATAAAAATTCTTTCTTTCCATTGACTGTTTAGTATGAAATTAGTTTCCCAGTAGGCCATAACCAAATTTGCAAAACTTGCGCCTACTGGTGAACCCATTGCTATTCCTATCTTCTGCAAGAATAGTTTATTATCAAAAGACACAAAGTTGTTCTTCAAGATTATATCCAAAAGTTGTTCTATTAAAAGGCATTCATTTATTGTTGCACCTTTGTGCCTAATGAAATCCACTACCCATTGAGTTCCTATGTTTTGTGGTATACATGAATAAAGATCACAAACGTCCACTGTTAGGAAGTTTAGATGGTTATTAAATGGTATTTTATCCATTACTTCCAAGAAAGACCAGGAGTCTTTAAGGATTTGAGTTTCCTTCACTACATATTTTTTCAAAATTGTGTCTGCAAGTTTTGCACATGGATATGTGATAGACTGTCTTGCATCGACTAACGGTCTAAAAGGTGGATTAACTAAATCTTTGTGGATTTTTGGTATACCAAACAGTTGTGGAATCTTAGGGGACAACATTGTTAAGTAGTGGTTTAAATTAGTATCAATTAAGCCATCAGTGTATAAATCACCTATAAACATTTTTATTCTATTGTATGCTTGATTTAATTGGTGCCGACTTACTTCTTCGTAAGTATCTTTTTCTAAAACTGATGTCATTATTCTATTGTAATCTTCATTGTACATTACAACCAGACCCCCACCTTTATCAGGTTTCATAAATCTAAGGGGGAGGCTCCTGAACATTGTTAATAGTTGCCTTTCCTCAAGTGTAGTATTTTCAGTCTGCTTGTCTTTTCTAAAACTTTTTAATACTTGTCTAAATTCTTGTTCACACAGTTGTTCGAACATAGCAATAATTGTGTTACATGGGGGGTTAAAAGTGCTAGTCACTCTTAGTTCATTGTTGCTGTATGAAGTGTTTCCTAATAGAACGCCTAAGTTCAGTTTACGGATAAATTGTTTGAAATCTATTAATAGTTCGGCAATATCACATTTCTTTGATGGGACAAATGTTAGACCTTTTGCAAGAAGTTCGACCAAGGTACCATCAATACAACATTCAGTGTAATTGAAGATTTTAAAGTCACCTTCTCTATTAGTAATGACTGAAAATAAAGTCAATCCTAAATTTTGCTGTTGCTGCGTGTATTGTATTTCTTCTTGGGGCCTTGTTGCAAATTCGGCTTCCAATTGTTCCCCCTCCCCCCTCTGTAGTTTTTTTGATTCGATTGTCCATGCCATTGATTGTCATCTGGGGGGTGTTGTTGTAAAAAGCATTGGTTTTGATGCTCTGATCTTCCTTCATCATTAAAAGACCCTTTTATATTTTCGTTTATGAAATCTGTGCTGTTATGCATGTCTTCATTTCTCACAGTACTGTTCCTTCTATTAGGAACCATCCTTTGTTCTTGTCCCATCCCAAAGTTGTTGTTCATTTTATTTCTGTTCCCATAATTCTGTGAACCTGGTGGTTTTGGATATGCATAACCTTCCTTATATGCTTTTAAGTCCCTTTCTAATTTCTTAATTTTAGTTGACTTTAGTTTCTGCATCTGTTGTGCTATGCTTGTAAATGTTCTGTTAAATTCGTATCGATATCAATTGAACTCTACATCTGCTTCGATTTCACTTTCCAAATTAGTTGTTTCAACAGTCAACTCATTCATTAATATCTGGTAGTGTTTAAGCATGCATTGTAAAAGTTCCAAGCCCTGGTTGTTAAATAACATAATGAGTTCTTTGTGAAAATCAGAACTATCAATTAACCCAGTTGGATACGAGCAGTATCTTAAACCCTTTGGAACTATTTTTTCTTTGATGCATTTATTAAGGTAATTTATTTCAAGTTGCAATTTCTTGATTTTAAAAAGTTTACCGTCAAAAAGTTTTAATTTTTCCACCAAAGAACAGTTAATTTCATTATCAATTAAATTACTTGAACTTGCCTGCATACTGTCCAAAGTTAGCTCATTATTCAACCAGGATTTTATATCGTGCTCAATAGAACTGCCTGTTGAGTCATTCGTTTCGCCCACGTTGTTACCTTGTGGGTCGGGAAGCCTAATTGACTCCCCTATGTTGGTAACTTCCCCTCGTTGGTTCCGTTGTATCTGAGGGGTTGCAACAATTTGAATTTGTTGTGGACTGTCCCTTATCTGGTTAGTGCTCCCATTCTCACGATACTGCTTGTCACAAAATCTACTTTGGCTGTAAGCCTGTCCAAGCGTTCATTCATAAGTTCCAATAATTGTGTTAGGTTATCCTTCATTGAACCGTCTTCTTCTGTGGAAATATCCATTCTCTAGTCTGGTCGTCGGTGCCAAAACAAACAACGAAACACCAATGAACGAAACTCCAGCTACTAAGTAACAAAGCACTGATCCACACCAGAAGAAAGTAAATAATCCACAGGGTTTATTTGCGAACTAGCGATAAAATAACGAACAGTGAAACCATAAAAAATACACGTATTGTAAAGCGCTTTTCGTCTGGATATGTATCCGGACTTCTTCAGACAAACATTTCATCTACATACACTGAATTTAAATAGTTAGCGCGGAATGCACTAACCAATCAAATAGATACAATGCAGTGAGTTGTTAAAGTAACAAACACACTTTTTTTTTAAAAATTATTAATATTGTCCTTTCTTTACAAATTAACATTTGTTCTACAATTAAATAACTATTTCATCTTCATACTTCCTTTAAACAGTCAGGTCCACAACAATTGATATATACATGTTTCCTACAGAATTTATCTAGAAGTCAGTGGTGTATCATAACAACATAGGTTTTACTAAAAATCCTTTTCTGTTTAAATATTATTTAAATATTATTAAAATGATACGCTCAACAGACAGAATGAGAAAATCTCATTTCTGAAACTGAATTAATAAATTATTTAATGTAAAATGATCTGTTCATAAACTATTATCATTCCGCGCTATTTAAATTCAGTGTATGTAGATGAAATGTTTGTCTGAAGAAGTCCGGATACATATCCAGACGAAAAGCGCTTTACAATACGTGTATTTTTTATGGTTTCACTGTTCGTTATTTTATCGCTAGTTCGCAAATAAACCCTGTGGATTATTTACTTTCTTCTGGTGTGGATCAGTGGTTTGTTACTTAATATTAGTAAAACCACAAGCCATGATAAAACTGAGAATATACAACAAATATAAAAATCATAAAATGAAAATGAATTATGTAAAGTATAATATACAAAATTGATCACTAAAATTAAATTTACAATAACCCATGAGATGTCTATACTTTAAAATGGGGGCAATACTAATATGATCATTTATACCAGGAAATGTGGTGTCATCTAAAGTTAACTGCCACTTCATCTCACTGATATCAAGATGGACATCTAAAACACTCCCTTGACTATCCTTAACAATATGTTGTATGACACAAAACTTGAAATCGTGCCCTTTACATGATTCAATATGCCTGACCAAGGCATTGGTATTTCTCATGTGCTTGATGTCTAGCACATGCTCCTTAATTCTATCCCTGAATGCCCTACTAGTCTTACCTATATAAAATGCAGGACAACAATAGCATTTAGCTAAATAAACCACATTATTAGTATAGCAATCAAAGTGGCTATAAAGACTAATACATGAATTGGCTACAAATATTTGAGAACCAGTAGGCATAATATATCTGCACGTGCCACATCTACCACACTTAAAATTACCATTAGGCCTGTTGTTACTGATGGAATGGTCACCCCTCCAGTTACCCCTTTCAAATAATTGTTTAAAAGACCTCCCTTTTCTAAAAACACACATTGGGGGACTTTTCAATTTATCCCAAACAAAGTTGTCAAGCTTAAGTAACCTCCAATTATTACGTACAATATGAGTGATATGTTTAGTGTCAAAGGAATAAGTTGTGATAAAGTATATTGGTGAACAACTACCCTCAACAATAGCCGTACCATCAGTGTGTACATTGTTAGTTGACACACTTAATCGCGCACATCCAGAATTATATATACTTGACATGCCAATGTTGTTGCTCTTCATTGATTCATCTTCTGTCATTGAAGTTAAAAGGGCTTTATATATACCATCAAGTCTTTTCCTAATAACCTCATCAGAAATGTTTTGACACAGAGCAGCTGGATAACCTCTTTTTATAAACATATCCTTGATAAATTCAACCTCATTTAAGAAGTCTCCATCATCGCTAGTCATTCTAGCTGCTCTAACCATCTGTCCCTTAATTATTGCTCTCTTCTGATGTTCAGGATGCCAACTAGAATAATTTAAATATGAATTTGAAAAAGTAGGTTTCCTATAAATAGATAAAACCAATAATTTATTAACTCTATCAATTTTCAATTTGACATCCAAATAGGACAATTCATCCACACTAAAGGCATATGTAAACTTCAAAAAATTGACAGTGTTATTTATATATTCTATGAATGTTTCAATTCCATCGGTACTACCGTCCCACACGATGAATATATCATCCAAAAAGCGTGTGTAGTACCTAATATGTCTCATGAAACTGCTAGTAAAGACATATTCCTGTTCCCAAAAGGACATAATAAAATTAGCATAAATGGGGGCACATGCTGCCCCCATTGCTACCCCTATGTTTTGTTTAAAATAATGTCCTTCAAAATATATAAAATTATTATTCAACACAATATCCATTAACGTTATAAACAAGTTAATTCGATCTTGTTCGAATATACCAGTATTGATTAATTGGCTCTCTAGCCATTGCAAACCAATATCGGTTGGTATAACCGTAAATAAAATTACAAACATCAATGGTCAATAAAGCAGTATGTGCACTGATCTTAACTGCTTGCAACTTTTGCAAAAAATCCCAAGAATCTTTGGTAATATAATCAAACACTTTAATACCTTTTTGTAAATGGAAATCCAAAAATTTACTTATGAAACATGTTTTGCTTCATTTCCCATCGACGATGGGCCTAAATTTGATGTTATCCAATCCTTTATGTATTTTTGGAATTCCAAATATACTGCTGACCGTTGGATAATCATTCAATAGATACTGATGTTCTATCTCATCAATTTATCCCTGTAATAACAGATTGTCAAGTAATAAATCTATTTTAGAATATGCTATATTAAGCTGATTCAAACTGCTTTCTTCATAAGTTTCATCATTCATCATAGTCAACATATGGTTAGTATATGGTTAATATAATCATTTTTTCCATATCCATATCATTTTCCATATGATATTCCAGTATCCATATACATCACAGATACACACACCTCCAGGTTAGTAGCACTGCACGAAGCATCACAGACCATACATATGCAACTAACATTGTGCAAAACTGCCTTTCAGTTTGTTGCCTGCTAGAGACCACCCTCCCAAACTCAGGAACCACACTCGGCTTTCCTGGGAACAATGGAGAATATGAAGGTCTCCCCAAACAGCATTATATTGGGTGACTTCAAATACCCAAACATTGACTGAGGATACTACTCAAGCCCCAATACCCTCGCCCAACAGTCGCTACTATTTGTAAACTCATATGCTATGGCACAACCGGTCACCACACCCACAAGCGGGGAAAACATATTGGACCTGATCATCACCAACATGGGGACTCTATGTTCCACACCAGCGATATACCCCTCATTGGTAAGGTCAGAACATACATTTATCTCACTGGACATCCATATCCCGTCCCCACACCCATCCTGGGTAATCTGGGTGAACTTTTCATAAGCAAACGTCTCACTTCACCAAAGCAAGGTGGTATCCTTCAGAGACCCAGGGACAGTGGTAAATACAGCTCAGACTGCTGAATCATTTACATACACATTCTATGGACACTTAGTGGACTGCATGGATTGTGCTATCCCAAATAACAACAAGACTCACTCCTCCAATGGCAGGGGACCTGTGTGATAGACTCCGGCCATTAATAAGCTATACAACGAAAGGAGGAAGCTACTACATGATAGAGCACAATCCCAGACAGGGAAAGCATCTGTGATCTGTACTAGCAGACAGCTACGATCACTCATGAATTTATCTAAGGCCTGCTTCTAACAGACAATTGCACCAGACACGTAGGACAATCACAAGGCCTTCTTCAGTTATGTCAGGAACCTGGGTGGGCACTCACTGATATGCTGTGAGTTACTGCATACTGACTAAACATACCCTGAACCCACTGACATTGCCAACATCCTGGCAAACAGGTTCAGTGTAGATGTCTCCCCACCAACCCCCTAAGGAGCAACTATCCATCTCAACAGAGTGTAACCTCCCTGAAATCACAAATTAACAGGTGAGTGCTGCCCTCTCCAAAGTGGACAACACATCATCAATGGGACCAGACGGTGTGCCGGCCTGCATCTTACATGAGCTTCATGACAGACGTAACCCTCACATTAAGTCACTGTTCAATATCGGAATTACTACAGGATATGTACCCAAGGAATGGCATACAGCGACAGTGGTCCCACTCCACAGAGTTGGTGCCACAACAGACCACAGACAATATCGCCCTATAAGCCTAACTAGCCTGTTCTGCAAAGCTATGGAGCGTATTGTCATGGAACTCATACACATAGACATCGGGAACCTACAGACACTGTGTCCTACACATTTCAGCGTTGTTGTGGGCAGATCTTGCCTCTTGAACCTGTTTGTATTCTTTAAACAGTTACCAGGTCCATCGACGTAGGGACGGTTGTTCACACAACTAACCTGGACCTTGCAAAACCCTTCAACACAATACCCCACTCAGCCATTATGCATATGCTCACCAGCGTCGATATGGACACATATCTCACACGATGGATTGCTACCTGGATCAGGGATAGCACCCATATGGTCAGTATTGCAGGTGCCATGTCTGACTATACACCAATTACACGTGGCATCCCACATGGTTCAGTCCTGGGACCTCTCTTGTTCAGTATATATTTGTCTGACGTACAGGCTAACACAGGAGGAATATGGCTGACCATGTTCGCAGATGACTGCAAACTGGGTGCCATAATCAACTCTCCAGCTGGCACATGCATACTCAAACAGGGTCTCACAGAGATGGATGACTGGTGCCTGAGCCATGGCCTACAGCTAAATGCCATTAGTTGCATAGTCATCCCCTTTGGGAATAACAACATGCCCACACATTACCACATAGGTAGTAATCCATTACATATGGTAGGAGTTGTTAGGGGTTTGGGGACATGACTTGTTTGTACTGTCGCCTTTGACAATCACGTTGTCAAAGTGGTTCGACAGACCTTCTATATAGCCCACCTTATCCCATATGGTTTCACATCTAGATCGAGTGAGGTCATTGTGCCCCTATACTCATCATGACCATGCTTGATTACAATGCCACATTTGGGATGTACCTTACCCGACACCTGCAGCAACTGTAACGACCACAAAAGTTCCTCACCAAGCAGATCTAAGGACTCACATGGATGCCCTGCACAGTTCGGATACAGTAACTCCAGCTCTACTCAGTCACTTACTGCCTACTCGGATATGATGTGTGCCTGTTGTTTATGGAAATACCCAACCCAGAATTGCTGGACATGCTCCACCTCAGGATATCCGACTCCCTTGGAGCTACACACTCCAGGGACATATACCTCAGCACAGATGTTAATAGGACATGCTGGAGGGAAAGATTCTTATCCCAGAGGCTCCACTGACTCCGGATTGTAATCCCTGTTTCGCATAGGCAGAGCCACCCACTGACCACCTACAGGAGACATCTTGACAACTGGATGGGTGATCGTATGTTTACCCCTGGGATACCTTCTGGGTCCCTGCTAGACAGAGGCACACTACACTAAACATACATGAGCTATCTTGTGTGACCTACTATTCACAGGCACAGTGTAGTAATCTGACAGGGTTGCGAAAGCCAAACACACTCTGGCTAGGCTTGTACATGCCCTAGGGCAGATAGCCTAGTATTGACCTCTGAACCTATGATAATGTTCAGGATGCACAATGTTTAATGCTGATACTGTTTGCAGGTGTTTATCGTCTTTGCTTTCCCAGTTTTTATGAACAACTTAGGTATCTGCAGAATGTATTTGATTATGACAGGGTTCTACTATATTATATATGTGTCTGTTGTCATATAACTGTGTGCACAGGGCGAATTGCTGGATAGTGAGAGGTTCCTGGGTTAACACATGCAACTGCCAGATATGTGTGGCCCACTGCTGTACTCAGACATGGCCTAAGTGTGTGAGCATGCCCAGTTCAGGCTTTCCGTGTTTTGTTGCCTGACATTTGTCTCATTTATTCGTGTGTGAGCATGCCCAGTGTGACCTTTCAGTATGTTGCTGTCTGAGGTCCACTACATTTGTTGATGTGTGTGAACATGACCAATATTAACATTTAAACTGTGTGTGTGTTGGAAGTCAGGTTCTAGTCTTACTGCAGGATTCACCTTTGTGTCATAACTCGAAAGGGATTATGCTGTGCCTGCAGGGTTTCCATGAGATACTTTGCATAGACTTATCAACATTTCTTCATACTGGCAAACCACTGCAATACTGTCATGGTTTAGTGGTTCAATACTATGACTATAGTGCACAGTATTCTGGGTTCGAAGCCCATCACTGCTTTATATTTTCATACTGAGCATACCAGACTGCTTAAGGGCCAGTAGAGCAAATATGAGCATGTTGGATTTTGTTCAGCTATGCCCTACTCAGACCAGGCTTGTCCGACATTGCTCAATATTAACCAACATTGCTGGACATTGTCCAATATTACTCAACATTGACCACAGTTGTGCTAGTTGGTGTGTGTGATTTTGTTTACATGTACTACATGGTGGTAAATGCTGTTTAGCACTGCTTTATATTGCTTAACACATGGCAATCATGCCTCAGGTGGTGCTGCAGGGCTGCCTATGTCAGATGAACATACTACACTCCCTATACATGTTTGAAAGCAGGTAGTGTCATCTTAGGCATCCCTTTTACTATATGTGTGAGTCAGAGAGAGGTATCATTTCCAGAATTCCTACTGAGCCAGTGTATGTGCTATGCGTTGCCTCTTTGCCAAGGCCAAAGCATACTGGGCATGCCTCCTTCTGCCTTCTGGGGCAGGCTCAGGTCGTTCCTCCTCTGAGTCACGCTCTGCCTGTGATGGCCTTGGCAATGGTGGGGGGCTGTTTGGCCCAGGCCTATGCTGGTCCTGCTGCAGCTGTTTTCACAGGATCATATTATGTAGCATAGCACATACCATGACAATTTGGGTACATGTAGTTGGTGAGTACTGTAAGGCTCCACCAGATGTGTACAGGCACCGGAACCGTGACTTAAGCAGCCCAAACACATGCTCAATTACATTTCGTGTTTGTGCGTGTGCCTCATTATGGCATTCCTGTTCAGGTGTGTGTGCGTTTCTGATGGGTGTCATCAGCCACGGCTCCAGTGCATAGCCAGCATCCCCCACTAGGTGACCATGTGGAATGTCCCCATTAGCAAATGTCTGGTACAGCTGCGTCAGATGCCAGATATGGGAATCATGGTAGCTTCCAGGGCAGCCAGCACACACATTCAGTATTATGCCCTGGGCATCACACATGACCTGGCAGTTGATGGAGGGGAAGCCCTTGCAGTTGAAGTAGACCCTACCCCGCTCACCGGCTGGTGCTATGATGCATATGTGCATGCAGTCTATTGCACCCACTACCTCAGGGTATTCCGCTATTTGCTGGAAGAGACACATATTGCTGGCCAATACCTCACGGGGAATGGGGAAATATACATGATCACCGACATGTGCTGACATGACATACAGGAACTGGTGCAGTACCCTGGATGCTGATGCCTGTGATATCCCCATCATATCACCAGTTGGTCTCTGGAAGGTACCTGTTGCTAATATTCTTAGGCCAACACATACCTTGGTTTCCACTGGGATGGGTTCCCCTCTGTTGGTTCTGTGTGAGGCATGGCCTGCACAGCTCAACAATTTGCTGCAAGAGGTCTATGTCCTCTCTATAGCGCTCTACTATCTCCAGCTCATGTAGCCCCTGGTAGGTTACCCTGGGTCTGTACACTCTTCTCCATCTCCTCACTGTGTGTTGTCCAGCAGCATTCACATTGTCACCACCCTCAGCATGTTGCATATGTTGCCTTATAACAGCAATGGCAGCCCCTAACATTTCTTTGTCTCAGTAAAGGTTTTTCAGTTTTCACTTCTATTAGCTTACTGCAGAGTTGCAGTGTCTCTTGAGAGAAACATAATGGACAGTTGTTTGCAGAGTTTTAAGTGCTGGGCTGGGCTGGGCTAGTGTACTGCCTGTGTAATTGCCTGATTCTGATTGTTTTCACCTGCTAGCTCTGCTAGTACTCCCTGGTAGCTTCCTACTATTTGTTGTGCTTCCTTTTTCCTTTCTGTTTCCTCAGGGTGCAGCACATCACTCAAGCTCAAACACCTGCACAGCAGCTCACACGCGCGCACACATGCTTACACGGACTAAAACTTGCTTATTCTTGTTAAAATGCATGCACACTGTCTTACTCGGGTTTACAGGAGCGCGCACGCATGCATACCCGCTCAGCAAGAAAGTTTAGTGTCATCCACGGCATACACCTTCAATTTCTTGCCTTTACCTAGCCTACCTGTTGACACACCTCTTTCAATGATGTGTAAATGACAGCTGACACATGCCACTCTGCTCTAATGAGCTTCACTTCTTTCATACATACCCTCCTCCTGATGTCACCTATCTTCTACTCTGTTACTCCCCTTATCCTACTCCTACACTCCACTGACTGTGCTCATTTGCTATGTAAACTTGCAATTCACTATCCTAACCCTCATTTACATAGGATTGCCTACTAATGCTTGGTTACATCTCTTAGACTGAGCTTCCCCACTTAGAAACCTCTACTCGATAGCCATGTTGTCTGCAGCCTGCCATTCACTTGCATTGTCAATTTATATTATCATTAAAATCCACATTTGTGGATCTTCATTATTGATTTTCTGGGTTTTAGAGTGCAGCGTGTTTGTGCGGTGCTGCGCTATGCTTAAACCCCGGAGATCGGGATGAAAAAAAAAGTTATTTTATTTTTATTTTGCATCACTTAACATTGCCAATGTATTTTTGGAGCTGTCACGGCTCCGTTTTGCTCTTTAAAGAACTGTACTCAGTTGTCAACTGAGTACATTTCTGCAAATAACACTACTCCTACTCGGACAGGTTCGGGTTTCCTGGATCACAAATTTACCTCATTTGCATAGCTTTCACCTGCAATTGAGGTAATTTGTATATCCAAGCTCTGTCCATGTAGGACTCATTTAAGGAGCTCTGTTGCATGCCCCTACTGGCTGTTCTTGGATCGCTCGGTGGACATGTTAGCTGTATGGAGTCTTACTCTACTCTTAGACTGCATGCAAGCCTTCGTGAATCTGGCCCATAATCTATTACAATATGTGTTGCATTTTTTTCAAGGAAGCACAGGGTTAACAAAAGCAACAGTATAAACTGATAGGACAAAACTCATATATATGGGATCACTACATAATCTTGAAAGTTTGAAATACCGAATTTCAAACTTTCGAGACTATAAAGCCAAAACCCCCTAATTACCAAAAGACCAGAAGCGCATATTTCAAAATCCCGATCATCGGGAGTTTGACATTCATGCTTCTGGTGTTGTGGTATGGTGGAAGGTCAGGTAAGTATCTATGTTTAAAATGTGTTGGTTAGGGGTTTAGTGTGTAAGTGTGTGTTGTGACTGTGATGTGTGTGTGCAAGGGGAATGTAGGTGTGTGGTGGTGTTTTGTGTGTTTGTGTATGTAGTGCAATCATGGAGTTAGGATATTTAAGTAAGGGGGTGTGGGGGGCGCAGCCACCCACATGGGGGTGCAGTAGGGCTTGCCCCCCTGGTTGTCTGTAGTTTATGTTTGTGGGTTGTGTTTTGGGGGAAGGTGTGTGTATGTGTATGTGTGTGGTGTATTTTGAGTGTAGTTTTCGGTAGTTTGAATTTTGCAGTTTTGATGTTTCGGTATTTTAGTGTTTCGGGTATATGGTCTCGGGATTTTGGGCATTGGTAGTTTGGGGTTTTGGGATTTAGTAGTGGTTATTTATATATATATATATATATATATATATATATATATATATATATATATATATATATATATATATATGGGTCTACTTCATTTGATCGAAAGACCATTTGGCCAAAACCCATTTGAACGAAAGTTCATTTTATCAAAAACCAGTATTCAAGGCATAAAACTGGGATTTGTCCCCCTTCCCAATATCATGCAACCCTGGAGTTGGTATATATTGTTAGGGGGGATGTAGTGGGCACAGCCCCCCACCTATTTTTGTTTAACATCTGTACTTTTTGTTTTATTTTCTTCTTTTAAAGGAAACTGGGTGGGGGGCTTTGCCCCTCACACCCCTCCCTAACTATATATAGCAACTCCAGGGTCGCATGACATTGGAGAGGGGGACAAATCCCTGTTATTTACCTTGAATACTGGTTTTCAATCAAATGAACTTTCGATCAAATGGGTTTTGGTTAAATGGTCTTTAAATCAAATGAAGTAGACCCATATATATATATATATATATATATATATATATATATATATATATATATATATATATATTTATTTATTTATTTAACATTTGTTAACCAGGAAAGTCCGACTTGGAACAAGCCAATTTTCAGTGGAGGCCCAGGGAGAAACACTCAAGATGCATGTCTTTGCAACGTGGGTGGAAACCAGAATACCCGGAGGAAACCCACACAAACACAGTAAGGACATACAAACTCCAGACAGATGGCACCCCAGCCGAGAATTGAACCGGAGAACCTCTTGCTGTGAGGCGACAACACTAGGTTCATAGGTTCATAGATAAGTAGTATGCCATCTGCCCGAGGGCATCAATAAGCCTAGCCAGAATGTGTTGGCTTTCGCTGCCCAATTAGATTAGTTCCCTGTGCCTCTGTCCAGCAAAGCCATTAGTTCCCTGTGCCTCTGTTCAGCAGAGTCACTGCAGTGATCCCAGGGGTAAATTATCTGTTTCCCATCCACTCGCCAAGGTTTCTCTTGAAGAGTGTTAATGAGGGGCTCTGCCTAATGTAGATTGGAATCCTTTTCCAAAGCATGGGGAGTTTCTGGGACAGGAATCTATCCCTCCAGCACGTCCTATTTATAGTTGAGGTGAGGTTTAGATCCCTAGAGCGTATGGCTCTCGGAGATTTTTTTTTTTTAGGTGGAGCATGTCCATCAATTCTGGTTTGGACATGGCCTTGAATGTCAGGCAGATATCACCCCTGAGTAAGCGGTGTGCAACCGAATACAGCTGGAGTTTCTTCAGTCGGGCTGCATAGGGCATCTGTTTGAGGCCGGTAATCCTCTTGGTGAGGTACTTCTGTGGTCTTTCCAGCTGTTGCAGGTGTCTTGTAAGGTACATCCCAAATGGGGCATTGTACTCTGTGATGGGTCTGATGAGTGATGAGTAGAGGAGCACAATAACCTCTTTTGTTCTAGATGAAAACCCTTTTGTGATTAGGTGGGCCACATACAAGGATTTTCTAACCACCTTGGCAATATGATTATCAAAGGAGAGATTACTATCTACTTGGGTCCCCAGATCCCTTATTACATTTTCTGTATTTAGGGGATGACCACGTATGTGGTAGTTCGTGGGTACTTTGTTTTTTCCAAAGGGGATGACTATGCACTTTTTTTGCATTTAGCTTGAGGCCATGATTTTGATACCAGTTTGCAGTTGTCTGTGAACTTGGTCATCTATAGTCCTCCTGTGCTTGCCTTTACCTCTGAGAAGTATATACTGAACAGGAGGGGTCCCAGGACTGAGCCCTGGGGGACACCACTTATAACCGGTTTAGAGTCAGACACACACACACACCCACACACCCCCCCACACACACACACACATATATATATATATATATATATATATTTATTTATAATATATATATATATATATATATATATATATATATATAGATATATATACAAAACAGGAATTTGTGTTCTACAATTGTTAAAACAAGTGTTATCCAAAGAAACTGCATTTTGAAAAAGTATGTAATAAAACAGGTCTATATTAAATAAGTGAACGCTTAAAAAAGCGAATGCTTATTCATCGACCCTAGTTTAGCAAATGCTGAAAATGCCGAACACTCGAAACAGCGATTTTTTTCCCCAGAGAAAAAAATTGCTGTTCCACAAAAAAAAAAAACAAACAAAAAAAACTTAAAACAGTATTGCCCTCCACACCTCCCCTACTTAAATATACCAACTCCAAGATCGCACCACAGTGGAGGAAACGGCAAGATCACGAAACCGGCCCAGCAATTTTTTTCTCTGAGAAAAATTCACTGTTCCGGGTGTTCGGGATTTTCATTGAAATAGGGTTGATGAATCAGCGTTCACTTTTGTAAGCATTCGCTGATTCAATATAGACCCTAATAAGACATATAGCTGTTCCACAAATTTAAACAATAGTATAGGGATACAAGTTTCCACACGTTCATGAAAAAAGGCAGTAGTTCAAGGGTACCTAGCAGTTAAAGTAACTACAAATTGTTTATTGCAATAGATTCGAACTTAGAGAAGATTTGAAACATATCACAAATCTGTTGACCAGCAGGTGTACCAGAGCAACACTCTAAAGATGCACGAGAAAAACAAACCCAACTTACAGTAATTGGCATCCTGTGAGCCCAATCAGTTAAACAGACTTGTGCTTTTTCCTGAGGCTGACCATTCTCAAATGCTGAGACATTAAAATGCCAATAAGATGCTGACCCAGAGCACACAATGTGGGACCCAACATTCTACAATAAAGTTACATTTGGCACAATAGGAGTGAGCAACTGAGACGCCAGCCATGATAAAAAAGCTAGGTGCATTTCAGAAGTACACTAACAATGTATCAACACAAATGTACTAAAAGTGGCAAAGATATGACTAACAACATAACTGAAAGGCGCCTCAACAGGTATCAGTTGCTATGATAGCAAATCCCTTAGGTAAAAATATATTAACTTTCACACACTGCAAATACCTCTCCACCTCATAGACCAAAACATCTGAACAAAGCCATCAATAATGGGGGGACAAATACCCCAAAATAAGGACACTTTTTAAATGTTGCTCTTCCAAACTTAGAAAGTTGATAGAATAATACGTTTTGCATTATTATGAATTTTCTGAAACATATGAAGTCTGAAACTCAAATGTCTGTAATTATTTTCTGACTTCAGCTCTCAATGATTTACCAGAAATTTTTCCAGAAAACCACAATTTCATGAGAAACAGACCAAAAATGTGAGGCAAAAATCAGGGCATTCTGTGAAAATCTGTGCAGTTGAGAGGTATGGAGGCTGACTGCAACCTATTACAACTAACTGTTATGAACTGAATCAACAAAACTAGTAATTCAGAAACACAAGAAACAGTCACAAAGACATCTTTAGTTTGTTATTACAAATGTGGTAATTTGGAATTGTACTTATTAGTGCATTACAGCTTGCATTTTAACTTTGATGTTCATTTCTTAATTACTGATTGCCTCTTATATTTGAATGGCCCTTCTTGGATAATGTCTCACTGGTTCATAAAGTTGAAAGAAAAGAAGAAACATCACACAGCAGTTGTTTTTTAGGTACACCTACTTACTGCAAACCAGTTTCTTATTAATTATACAAAAATGTTTATTTTCCCAAAACTTACTCTTTTATTTTTTTCTGCTCTTCTTGTATACTAAAGGTGTCACTTCTGGACTATCCTATTGACTCCCCAGAAGATAAATGGTATATACCATTGGTATTTTGTGAACCTTTTGAGACAGACATTCTGTTTAATTATTGTTTAATGTTTTGTGAAAAAATACTTCCTTGACTGACAGCAATATTATTATCATATGTAGAGAGTGAGTATATCTGTCATACATGCATAAACAGCCTGCATATATTTCTAACCAATCATTTGCATGCCCTAGCGAAAATGCATTGAGCACCTCTTCCCATATAATAACCCATTAATCCCTGACACTGCAGTGTTAATTATATAGCATTCTTGTTTTCACATATACTCCACTTCTAATATTCTTATTTACAAGCTAGTGCTCCCAATGGTCAAGTCAGAAGACCGGATTCACTTTGGCTATTGGCAGAGACTACATTTATACTTCCTATGATGGTCATTATGGAAGAAACCAAAGTATGGATGCCCATACCTGAAAATTCTGTTTAAATACATCTGTAGAATTATGATTAGTTATGTTCATTGTGTAAATCCTTAGTATGATTCCAACTTTTAAATTTTGGCCAAAAGATATCCTCCCACATTACCCACACTGGGATTCATGAAGCTCGGTGTAAGGATGGTTTTAGTCTTGCGCTGAGCATCCTCCTTACAGATGGTGCAGCAGCATCATATGAATATTTATGAGGCCATGCTGCCGCACCCTCAACGTGCACAGGAAACATGTATGAGTGCACGGGGCGTGTTTAAGTGCTCTATGGAGGCTTAAACATGCCCCCACAGATGCACAACTTACAATGCTTACTATTAGGTTCATAGGTTCATAGGTTCATAGGTTCGTACTAGGCTATCTGCCCTAGGGCATTTATAAGCCTAGCCAGAGTGTGTGTGGCTTTCACCACCCCTTAGGATGAGAATACTACGCCCTTTTAGGGTTTAGTTTACTGTGCCTCTGTCTAGTAGTGACACAGAGATGACCCCCGGGGTAAACCTACGATCTCCCATCCACTCGTCAAGATTTCTCTTGAATAGAATCAGTGAGGGGCTCTGCCTAACATGGACTGGGATTCTATTCCAGAGTGTAGGGAGCCTCTGGGTTATGAATCTGTCCCTCCAGCACGTCCTATTTATTTCTGTGTTGAGGTTTAAGTCTCTTGCTCTCGTGGCTCTGATGGATTTGGATTTTCTGAGGTGGAGCATGTCCATTAATTCCGGATTGGACATGGCCTTGTACGTCAGGCACAGGTCACCTCTGAGTAGGCGGTATGTGACTGAATAGAGCTGGAGTTTTTTCAGTCGGGCAGCATATGACATATGTTTAAGACCCTTTATCCTCTTGGTGAGGAACTTTTGGGGTCTTTCCAACTGCTGCAGGTGTCGGGTGAGATACATCCCAAATGGGGCATTGTAATCAATCATTGGCCTGATAAGAGAAGAGTACAGAGGAACAATGACCTCTCTTGATCTAGATGTGAAACCCTTCATGATAAGGTGGGCAATATAGAAGGTCTTCCTAACCACTTTGGTAATGTGAGTGTCAAATGAGAGGTTACTGTCAACCAGGGTCCCTAGGTCCCTGGTTACCTCTTCCTTACTTAATGGATTACCACCTATGTGGTAATTTGTGGGTACCTTGTTTTTCCCAAAGGGTATGACTATACATTTTTTGGCGTTCAGCTTAAGGCCATGGCTCTGTCACCAATTATCCGTTTCTATGAGGCCTCTCTGAAGGATGTTTGTGTCCACTGGAGTATCAATTATGGCGCCCAGTTTGTAGTCATCTGCGAACTTTGTCAGCCACAATCCTCCTATGTTTGCCTGTACCTCGGAAAAATAAATGCCGAACAAGAGGGGTCCCAGGACTAGCCCTGTGGGACACCGCTTGTGACTGGCTTAGAGTCTGACATAGCTCCAGCAACTCTGACCCTGTGGGTTCTGTCCTTGAGCCAGTTTGCAACCCATCTTGTGACATATGGGTTTACATTTAAGCTGGTGAGTTTGTCTATGATGCCCGAGTGGGGTATTGTGTCAAAGGCTTTTGCAAGGTCAAGGTAGGCTGTGTGAACTGCCTTGCCCTCATCAATGGCCTTAGTGACTGTTTCAAAAAAGTCGACCAAGTTCAAAAGGCAGGATCTGCCCTTGACAAAGCCAAATTGGGTAGGATCCAATGTCTGTAGGTCCCCAATGTCTTTGTTTATGAGTTCCATAATGATCCTCTCCATAGCTTTGCAGACCAGGCTCATCAAGCTTATGGGGCGGTAATTTCCAGGGTCCGTAGAAGCACCGCCTTTGTGAAGTGGGACCACTGTTGCCGTACGCCACTCTTTGGGTATGTATCCTGTAGTAAGGCTAACATTAAACAGCAGCCTTATGTGTGGGTTTAGTTCCTCTTGGAGTTCATGTAGCATACAGCCCGGGACACCATCCGGTCCCATTGATGCTGTGTTTTTAGCTTTAGAGAGGGCGGCTCTCACCTGGGCATCTGAGATGTTAGGGAGGCTACACTCTGCTGGGATAGTTATTTCTCCTTTTGGGGGGGAGGGGGAGGAGACATTTGCACTGAACCTGTCTGCCAGAATGTTGGCAATGTCAGTGGGTTCAGTGTATTTTGTGTCATTTTGGACTAACTCTGAGCATATCTGGGAGTTTCCACCCAGGTTTCTAACATAGCTAAAGAAGGCCTTGTGATTGTCTTTTGTGTCTTTTGCGATTTTTCTCTCAAAGTTGGCCTTGGATGATTTTATGAGTGATCGTAGTTTTGCTAGTACTGATCAGAGATGCCTTCCCTTTTGGGGATTTTGCTCTGTCATGTAGTAGCTTCCTCCTCCTGTTGTAAAGTTTGTTTATGGCTGGGGTCCACCAGACCGGGCACCTGCCTTTGGGGAAAGGGTCTTGGTTTTATTTGGGATTGCATGATCCATGCATTCTTGAAGGTGCCCGTAGAAGGCATTTGCAAAGGATTCAGCAGTGTGGGTTGTGGTTTCCACTGGCCCAGGGGCCTTGAAGGATACCACTTCAGTCTTAAGAAGTGTGAAGTTGGCTTTTGAGAAGTTCTTCACTGTGGTCTTTGTGCAGGGGTGGGCGGGATGTGGATATCCAGTGAGATTAATTTATGGTCTGATCTTACCAAAGAGGGATATACTTCCGGTGTGGAGCATTTTGTCCCCATGTTTGTGATGATCAGGTCTAGTATATTGTCTCCTCTTGTGGGAATGGTGACTAGTTGTTCCATTGCATTTGAGTTTATGAATTCTAGGAACCTTTGGCTTAGGGTGTTGGGGCTTGAGTAATGTTCCCAGTCTATGTTTGGGTAGTTGAAGTCTCCCAAAATGATGGTATTTGGAGAGACATTCATACTCTCCAGTGTCTTCAGGAAGGCTGTGTGGGGTTCCTGAGTTTGAGAGGGTGGTCTGTAGCATGCTACAAACTGTAAGGCAGTTTTGCCTATGGTTAGTTGCACCTGGATGGTCTCCGATGCTTCATGCGTTGCCACTAACCTGGAGGTGTGGGTATCTTTGATGAATACGGATACTCCCCCTCCTTTTGTGGTTCGGTCCAAGTTTTGGGGCCGGAAAGCATGATATGAGGTAAAACCTGATAGTGCTGGGGTGCTCTCAGGAGCCTTGAACCAGGTTTCAGTCACTGCACAGACATCGATGTTCTCCATACTGAGGAGGGCTTCGAGGGCGTGCATCTTGAGGTTTAGACTTCTGGCATTGAGCAGCATTACCCTTAGTTTTTTTCCACTTGTGTTTTCTAGGGAGGTAGGTTTGTCATTTGAGCCTTGCCTAAAAAGGCACTATGGGGTGGCAAGAGCCTTGGCCAATATCCGAAGCCCAGGGTGACAGGTGCAAGCCATCCCTTGGCAGCGTGGCTTGTCAAGCATGTCATCCCAAGCAGACAGACATTGGATCCCCTTTGAATGACACCAGTAATTAAGCCAATTGTTAAAACTGATCATTTTGTCTTTGTACTGTGGCATCATTCCTGGTGAGGGTAAGATGCTGCTCAGGGTCAGGGTCATACCGGCCTGGGCTACATAATCAGAGAGCTCCTCTATGTCTCTTTTCATGTAGTCCAGGGAGGTACGTCTCAGGTCGTTCACACCAGCATGCACAATGACTGAGTCATATTTGTACTTGCTGTGGAGTGACCTGAGTGCTTGTGTTATGTGGCGGATTCTAGCTTCCGACAGGCAGCTTACTGTGACCTTTTCCTTGTTCAGTCTGGTGAGCGGGACGTCAGTGTGTCTGACTATGGAGTCACCTATTACAAGTGTGTCTGGCTTGTTGTTTGGCCTTAAGGGCTGTGACTGTTTAGCACACTGACTTTGTGAACTATGTGTTGCATGTGCTATGTCTTGAGGTGGTGGTTGCTTGGGTGTCTGCTTTGGAGGCCTCTGTTGTTTTGGTAGATTTTAATCAGCCTCTGAGTATGTTTTTGTGTGTTTATGTGTTTGGTTTGCAGTTGTGATAGTTCTATGTGAGACTGGGTTTGTGGTGTGCGTGGTTACCTTCTCCTCCTGACTTGTCTTGCCAGTACTGAATTGAGAGAGCTCAGCCTCCAGTTTGGCTATATAGTTGCATCTCTCGCATATATTTGTATTTGTTGGGAGGAGGAGAGGGTTGTCTGTGTACATGAGGCAATTGTAACATTGCCTCAAGATTCCCAGATTCACCAGCTGAACAGGAGAGGATGCCAGCAAATGACCCTTCGACATGCTATAAATAGTGAAAAAGATTGCTGTGTAACTGAGTCAGAAAGGACCTATAGGGAAATGGGTACTCAAGGGAATTTAGGTGAATGAAGTACTTTCTTTTGTTTAAGAGTGCTTTACCTGTATAAAAAATGCTTTAGGAGCAAGTGCTGAGCTTTTCAGATAGAGTATAGGCTGTTTAGATTGCAAGTAGAACAGTTCTAAGGGAAAAATTGAAGAGCAGACTTTAGGGACCCAGAAACAGTTTAAACTTGATTAACTGGCGCTGCCCTATGCTGCTCTATGAACAACTTCGCGCTAATGTTAGAGCCTGCCTCTAATAGTAAGCAATTAATTCAGTGTCCATGGATACTGAAATGTATGCTAAGCATACAAGAGTGTCCACGAACACTGAAAAAAATCGAAGTAGTAAACACACAAGCACATAGTGGAATGTTGAGCCTTGTCCCTAGAACTATCACAATTAGATTCTCCGTGTCCCTATTTTACATTTGTATTGCTTCATTATTGAAAGTGTAAGTGAAGCACAGCATGTTTGCACATCGCTGCCCTCTGCTTAGCAAAGCTTACACATCAAAATCATCCAAATAGTAAAAAAACATGCAGAATCAATATTAATGTCAATAGTGTAGTGGATAGAGCATCCACTTAACAAACAGACATAAATGGTTTGACTCCCACTGTAGCACATATCATTTTCCATGTGGAATGTGTATATGCATATATTTATACATCTTTTTGCTGTATAACTTACATAATAACATGTAAATGTGAACTGGAGTACTGCATGAAATGTTTAACTAATGTCATTCAATCAAAGTGGTAGTGTCATAATGAATAAGGTACTATTAAGCAGGTGTAAGCACAAATAAGCAGTAGTAAACATATAGAAGTACCAGTAGGCAAGTCTAAGTGCATTTGCATGGGTGTAAGCAGTGCCCACACACATTAAGCATAGTAGAAGCTAACTGAATTTAAGAAACTGTAATTTGAAGATAGCACAGCCTACCATTGTGCAAACATGCACACACCCGCTCACAATTGCTTAAAAGTGCTTTAATCACTCTGTATCCAATGGCCTTTGTTCTGGCCAGCAACAAAGTAAATGGTCTCTGCAAAGGTCAAACCCAGGGCCCTGCAGACCACAGCCAATGCGATTTATCACTAAGCCATGGCAGATATACATAAATCTAATATTATCACAAACATATCGTCCAGCACAGTCATGCAACAGCATAGGAAATGTATATAATTATGTAGATGTATGTGCATGTGTATGTACAGATATATAATACATATATGTATATATATATATATATATATATATATATATATATATATATATATATATATATATATGAAGAATGAACATTGTGACAATAAAGCATGCAAAAAGAATGAGAAGGAAATCAACAGCAACTCCAGTATTATTTAGTGCTGTCAGCTTATGTCATATCAAGCTGGGCAGGGGTGAGCAAAGCACTGCTACTCACACCACAGGCAGGATACTACCAGTGGGAGTAACAGTGTCGATCTGCTAAGTCTACTTTACAAACAATCACAGGGTAGTCCCTGGTGGGACTACACAAAAAATGCTAAGTGGTGTGGGCTTCCGACCATTACACAAGCAAGGTTGGATATGTTCATAGGTTCATAGGTTCATACTAGGCTATCTGCCCTAGGGCATTTATAAGCCTAGCCAGAGTGTGTTTGGCTTTCGCCACCCATTTTAAATTAATTTTGCTATGCCCTTTTTCGAGGTTAGTATACTGTGCCTCTGTCTAACAGTGACACAGAAGTGATACCCATGGTAAACCTACGATCTCCCATCCACTCATCAAGATTCCTCTTGAAGAGAGTCAATGAGGGACTCTGCCTAACCTGGACTGGGATTTTATTCCAGAGTGAAGGGAGCCTCTGGGTTATGAATGTGTCCCTCCAGCATGTCCTATTTATTTCAGTGCTGAAGTTCAAGTCTCTCGAGCGCGTAGCTCAATGGGATTTGGATTTTCTGAGGTGCAGCATGTCCATTAATTCCGGGTTGGACATGGCTTTATACGTCAGGCACAGATCGCCTCTGAGCAGGCGGTATGCCACTGAGTAGAGCTGGAGTTTCTTTAACCGGGCAGCATATGGCATCTGTTTGAGCCCTTTGATCCTCTTGGTGAGGTACTTTTGGGGTCTTTCCAGTTGCTGCAGGTGTCTTGTAAGGTACATCCCAAAAGGGGCATTGTACTCAATTATGGGCCTGATGAGGGATGAGTAAAGAGATACAATGACCCCCCCTGATCTAGATGTGAATCCCTTCATGATTAGGTGGGCTATATAAAATGTTTTTCTAACCACTTTGGCCACGTGGTTGTCAAATGAGAGATTGCTATCAACTTGGGTCCCCAGGTCCCTAATTACTTCTTCTGTACTTAATGGATTACCACCTATGTGGTAATTTGTGGACACTTTGTTTTTGCCAAAGGGGATGACTATACACTTTTTGGCGTTTAGCTTGAGGCCATGGCTCTGGCACCAGTTGTCTGTTTCTATGAGGCCCTTTTGGAGGATGCTTGTGTTGGCTGGAGAGTCGATTATGGCGCCCAGTTTGCAGTCATCTGCGAACTTGGTCAGCCACAGTCCTTCCGTGTTGGCCTGTACCTCCGAGAAATATATACCGAACAAGAGAGGTCCCAGGACTGAGCCTTGTGGGGTGCCACTTGTAACTGGTTTGGAGTCTGACATGGCTCCAGCAATTCTAACCATGTGGGTTCTGTCCTTGAGCCAGTTTGCAACCCATCTAGTGACATAGGGGTTTATATTTAAGCTGGTGAGCTTATCTATAATGCCCGAGTGGGGTATTATATCGAAGGCTTTTGCAAGGTCCAGGTAGGCTGTGTGGACCACCTTCCCCTCGTCAATGGCCTTGGTGACTGTTTCAAAGAAATCAACCAGGTTTAAGAGGTAGGATCTGCCCTTAACAAAGCTGAACTGGGTAGGATCCAGTGTCTGTAGGTCCCCAATATCTTTATTTATGAGGTCCATGATGATCCTTTCCATAGCTTTGCAAACCAAGCTAGTCAGGCTTATGGGGCGATAGTTTCCAGGATCTGTTGAGGCACCACCTTTGTGGAGAGGGACCACTGTTGCTGTACACCACTCTTTGGGTACATATCCTGTAGTAAGGCTGAGATTGAACAGTAGTTTTATGTTTGGGTTTAGCTCTTCTTGGAGTTCATGTAGGACGCAGCCCACGACACCGTCTGGTCCCATTGATGCTGTGTTTTTTGCTTTGGAGAGGGCGGCTCTTACCTGAGCATCTGTGATGTCAGGGGGGCAGCACTCTGCTGGGATAGATATTTGCCCTTTGGTGGGAGGGGGAGTTTGCGCTGAACCTGTCAGCTAGGATGTTGGAAATGTCTGTGGGTTTGTTGTATTTTTTTGTCATTTTGGACTAATTCTGAGCATATCTCGGAATTCCCACCCAGGTTCCTAACATAACTAAAGAAAGCCTTGTGATTATCCTTAGTGTCCTGTGCAATTTTTCTCTCGAAGCTGGCCTTAAACGATTTTATGAGTGCCCGTAGTTTTTTGCTAATACTGATCAGAGATGCCTTCCCTTTTTGGGATTTTGCTCTATCATGTAGTAGCTTCCTCCTTCTATTGTATAGTTTGTTTATGGCTGGGGTCCACCAGACAGGACGTCTGCCTTTGGAGGATTGGGTCTTGGTTTTATTTGGGATTGCATGATCCATGCATTCCTGAAGGTGTTCATAGAATGTGTTTATAAAGTATTCTGTGGTCTGGGCCGTATTTTCCACAGGCCCGGGGGCTTTGAAGGATTCCACCTCGGTTTTGAGGAGTGTAAAATTTGCTTTAGAGAAGTTTTTCACTGTGGTTTTCTGGGCAGGGGGTGGGGTCGGGATGTGAATATCCAGTGAGATTAGTTTATGGTCTGATCTTACCAGTGAGGGATACACTTCTGGTCTGGAGCATAGAGTCCCCATGTTGGTGATGATCAGGTCCAGTATGTATTCCCCTCTTGTGGGAGTAGTAACAAGGTGTTCCATAGCATTTGAGTTTATAAATTCTAGGAACCTTTGGGCTAGGGTATTGGAGCTAGAGTAATGCTCCCAGTCTATGTTTGGGTAGTTGAAGTCGCCCAATATAATGGTGTTTGGAGAAACCTTCTTATTTTCCAGTGTTCTCAGGAAGGCCGAGTGGGGTTCCTGGGTTTGGGAGGGTGGCCTGTAGCAGGCTATAAACTGGAAGGCAGTTTTACCCACTGTTAGTTGCACATGGATAGTCTCTGATGCTTTGTGCTGTGCCACCAACCTGGAGGTGTGGGTATCTTTGACGAATATTGATACTCCCCCTCCTTTTGTGGTTTGGTCCAAGTTTTGAGGCCGAAAAGCATGGTATGAGGAATAACTTGGTAGTGCTGGGCTGCTCTCAGTAGCCTTGAACCAGGTTTCTGTTACTGCACAGATATCGATGTTCTCCATGCTAAGGAGAGTTTCGAGTGCATGCATCTTGAGGTTTAGACTTCTGGCGTTGAGTAGCATTACTCTTAGTTTCTTATCCCTTGTGATACCTATGGAGGTGGGTTTGCCTTTTGAGCCTTGACTAAAAAAGGCACTATGGGGGTAGCAAGAGCCTTTGCCAATATCCGAAAGCCCAGGAGTGACAGGTGCAAGCCGTCTCTAGCGAAGCATCGTGGCTTGTCGAGCATGTCATCCCAGGCTGACAGGCATTGGATCCCCTTTGAATGACACCAATACTTAAGCCAATTGTTGAAATTGATCATCTTGTCTTCATATTGTGGCATCATTCTTGGTGAGGGTAAGATGCTACTCAAGGTCAGGGTCATACCGGCCTGGGCTACATGCTCAGAGAGCTCCTCTATGTCTCGTTTCATGTAGTCCAGGGAGGTACGTCTCAGGTCATTCACACCAGCATGGACAATGACTGAGTAATATTTGTACTTGCCTTGGAGTGACCTGAGTGCTTGTGTTATGTGGCGGATCCTAGCGCCCGACAGGCAGCTCACCGTGACCTTCTCCTTGTTCAGCCTGGTGAACGGGACCTCAGTGTGCCTGACGATAGAGTCACCTATTACAAGTGTATCAGGTGTGTTGTTTAGCCTTAAGGGCTGTGACTGTTCAGCACACTGGCTTTGTGAGCTATGTGTTGCACGTTTTTTGTTTTGGGGTAGCGTTTGCTTGGGTGTCTGCTTTGGAGGTCTCTGCTGCTTAGGCAGAGTTTTATTTGGAGCCTCCGAGTATGTTTTTGTGTGTTTATGTGTTTGGTTTGCTGTCGTGGTAGGTCTATGTGAGACTGGAATTGTAGTGAGTGTGGTTTCCTTCTCCTCCTGACTGGTTACACCAGTACTGAGTTGAGAGAGCTTAGCCTCCAGTTTGGCTATATGGTTGCATCTCTCACATGTGTTGGAATTTGTTGGGAGGAGGAGAGGGTTGTCTGTGTACATGAGGCAGTTGTAACATTGCCTCAAGATTCCCAGATTCACCCTGGACCGGAGAGGAGATTGACAACTGACCTTTGGACATGCTAGAATAGTAATGGGAATTCCTTTATAATTGAAAAAAAGGGCCAATGGGGAACAAGGTACTCAAGGGGAGTTTGTGAGGGTGTAGTGCTTTTAATTTTTTAGTGCTGACTTATATAATTGCTTTAGTGAGCAAGTGCCAGGTAACTTAAATGCAATGTGTTACAGGTAACTTAAATGCAAAAATGACAAATAGTAACTTTCTTTCAAGTGAAACAAGGAAATAAGTACAGTAAGCAATGCAGATATCACTAGGGATCTACAGAAGTGCTGAAAAGCCACATTTTAGGTGGAATTAGCATTTCAGAGAAATAACAAGCAAACAAACAACAAGCATACAAACAAAGATAGATTCAGCAGGCCTGGATCTAGTCTATGCTACAGCAAACAAGGTGTACCAATTTCAGTAAGAAACAGTTCAAATATGCAGGCACTATAAGCCTTTAACCAGAAATTCCCAGCTCAGAAGGGCAGAGTCCAGCCTCTCCTCCCACAAATGTGCAGATCACAAAACTTCTTAATGTAAAATAACTGGCCTGAAGCCCAAGTGCTTAAATCAGAACTAATACACTTTTAGAATAACAGACACTGAGCCCTCAATCAGCAGTTCCCAACTTAGAAGGATGTAAGCTACCTGTCTTGCCACCACAGTGCAGGCCACAAACCTTCCTAATGTAAAACAACTGGTCTGAAGCCCAAGTGCTTAATCCAAAAGACTTAGAATGATAGCTACACTTTAATCAAGTTACTACCAAGCAGTAGTAAATACAATTGAATACTTTAAAGAATGCCTGGGTTAGTGCTGAAGTTATACAAACAAAGCTAGATTCAGCAGGCCTGGATCTAGTCTATGCTACAGCAAACAAGGTGTACCAATTTCAGTTAGAAGCAGTTCAAATATGCAGGCACTATAAGCCTTTAACCAGAAATTCCCAGCTCAGAAGGGCAGAGTCCAGCCTCTCCACCCACAAGAGTGCAGACCACGAACCCTCTTAATGTAAAATAACTGGCCTGAAGCCCAAGTGCTTAAACCAGTATTAATACACTTTTAGAATAACAGACACTGAGCCCTCAATCAGCATTTCCCAACTTAGAAGGATGTAAGCTACCTGTTCTGCCACTACAGTGCAGACCACAAACCTTCTTAATGTAAAACAACTGGTCTGAAGCCCAAGTGCTTAAACTAAAAGGCTTAGAATGAGTTACACCAAGCAGTAATAAATACAACTGAGGACTTTTAAGATGACGCAATAGCAAAATAAAGTAGGAAGAAACACAAATACAGTAAAAGCAGATCATTTTTTTTCCACAACTGAACTTCTTAGGTAACAGAAGGTTGAAACCTGAGACAGCTTTTAAGAAAGAAACCTCAGAAGAACCAATGAGGTGCTTAGTCTAAGCTGTAGTCCAGGTGACCTCAGTCAGCCAGTGACCTCAAACAATTCCCTCTCACTGAAATGCCTGATTGCTTTGGTTAAACCAAGATGTCCCTGAATATGTGCTCAGACACCCAGCCTCCACAAACACTAGGCCCAAATACAAGCCTGAATATGGAAATGCTACAAATATCCCCACTACTTAGAACAAACTGCAGAAATGTTTCTCACAGCTGAAAAGCAGCAGTGAGCCTTTAAATGAAAGTTTTAAACAGCTAAAGGAGCCTCTAGAAAAAAAGAGTTTAACTGCAACAAGTTATCAGAAACAAACAACCCAACAGATGTTTAATAAAAGTGGATAATTTCCAGTTAATACCTCACACACAGTGAAACTAGCTAGAAAAATACACAGTACACAAAGTGCTATAAATAACAAAGAAATAAAGAACAAAATAAACAAAAAACAGGATACTTAATGTTATATATTATAGCTCCAAGTTTCCTCAGTGTCCTTCCTTCAATTAGCTCAGTGTGAAAGGACCAAATGGTGGGAGAGCCTGATGATACATGGGTTGGGACAACATACGTGTAGGGTCCCTAATGCTGGGGAGAGGGCAATGTGTGGAGGTGTGTTATGGCTGTGATAGCAACCAGAGAATGGATGGTTTGCTTGATGTCAAACTCGGGTGGGGTGGAGGAACCATGGGTATGAAATTATGTATCAAGGTGTCTCAGAGTGGATGGCCTGGTTCTAATTGGGCCGCCTCGTGGAGGTCAACGAGTTCGTTATAAGTATATATGCATACACACATGTATACATCTATATGTAGAAGTACATTCCCTGTAAAACATTCATTCCTTTTGCAGACATAAATAACATGAAAGTTCCCCTACAGTAGATAAAATAATAGGTTGTGCGTAAGAGGTAAGGGATGAATCTGCAAAAATGCAGAAGTGTGTACTTTGTCCGAAGTCAGTGCTGTTCTCAAAAATGAAATGTGAGGACTTTCTCATTATGAAATAGTGGAATCATTCATGTGATCTGCCTGCGACAGCAATGCCAGTCACTAAACCAGTCCTATTTGTAATATAATTTCACCGAACTCGTACATTATTAGCTCTCATGTGCAACGTGTGCTTTATCACATAGTCATAGTTAATAATTTATTGTAGTGTCTTGTTAACGGGAGTAATGATGTAAGAAGTATAGAGTCTAATTTTGAAATAAAGACATGCGTATCCCTGGTGGGACAAAACAAAAATTGTGAATAGTGTCCTATTGGTCACTCATTTCACCAATGTTTGTGGACTAAATGTTTGGGATGTTTGAGGATACATGGAGTGAGTCAACCCATGGGATGGGTCTACAGGAGTAGGGAGTGGCCAATGTGTAGTGGTGTGGATACACCGTGTATTCAACTAGAGAATGGATGACTGCTGTGTCAGGGAAGTCTTGGGGTGGGTGTTTGGGGAACAAGGATCCATGGGTATATGGGTATATATGCAAATGAAGCAGCACAGCAATAGTGTAGTGGTTAGAGCATCCACCTAACGAACAGACATTCCCATTCCGAATCCCACTGCAGCATATACCATTTTTCATTGGTAATCTGTATATGAACATATTTTGACATCTGTCACAGTAGTCACCACAGTAGTCAGGAAGTCTTTCTATGTGACACACCTCATCATAAAAAAGTTCTCATCCAGGAAAAAAGAGTCATTGCTCCCCTCTACTCGACACTCATTAGACCCATTATAGAGTATAACGCCCCTTTTGGAATGTACCTTACAAGACATCTGCAGCAGCTGGAAAGTCCACAGAAGTACCTTACAAAGAGGATTACTGGCCTCAAACAAATGCCCTACACTGACCACCTCAAAAAACTCCAGCTTTACTCCGTAGCATATCGCCTTCTCTGAGGTGATCTCTGCCTAACATATAAAGCTATGTCAAACCCAGAGCTGTTGGACATGCTAGACCTAAAGAAATCTCAATCCCTCCAAGCTACACCCTCTAGGGACTTAAACCTTGTCACCACAATAAACAGGACATGCTAGAGGGATAGATTCCTGTCCCAGAGACTTCCCATACTCTGGAACAGGCTACCCATAAATGTCAAGCAACGTTCATCTTTAGCACTCTTCAAGAAAAATCTTGATGAGTGGATGGGAAATAGGAAATACACTCTGGGGATCACTTCTGTGTCTCTGCTTGACAGTGGCAGAGGAAAATAACTTCATTGGGTGGCGTAAGCCAGGGAATCTTGTTGGCTAGGCTTACGTAGGCCCTTGGGCCGATAGCCTAGTACCTACCTATGAATCTATAAACCTATGTCTGCTGTATAACCTACATAATAACAATTAAAAGTGAACTGGAGTGAAGTGTCAGTGTCATAATGAATAAGGCACTATTAAGCAGGTTTAAGCATAAATAAGCAGTAGTAAGCAAATATAAGCACCGGTAAGCGTGTTTTAGTGCGTTTGCGTGGGTTTATGCATTGCCTACACAGATTAAGCAAAGTAGAAGCTAACTGAGTTTAAGAAGAAACTGTAACTGGAGGTTACAGACATATATATATATATATATATATATATATATATATATATATATATATATATATATATATATATATATATATGTGTGTGTCTTTCGGCTTATCCCGGTTAGTGGTCGCCACAGCGGAACTCCGATCCACTAATGTTTGGTAGTGGATTTCTACGTACCGAGTTACCAGCCCTGATGCACAACCTTCAACGAAGGCACACCCATTCCCGCATGCCTCCATACAGAAGACGCTCTAGCTGAGAATTGAATGCGACAACGTCTTGCTGTGAGGTGACAACACTACCGCAGCACCACTACCGCGGGTTCTTGCTTGGGCCCCCTCACTTCCATTGGCATAGCCTGTGAACATATGTCATTCGTGTGTGCTGTTTCCTACCATAGCTGTATATCTGTGTATATCTACGCACACACACACATATATATATATATATGTGTGTGTGTGTGTGTGTGTGTGTGTGTGTGTGTGTGTGTGTGTGTGTGTGTGTGTGTGTGTGTGTGTGTGTGTGTGTGTGTGTGTGTGTGTGTGCGTGTGTGTGTGCGTAGCTATACACAGATATACAGCTATGATAGAAAACAGCACACAAGAATGACATATGTTCACAGGCTATGCCAATGGAAGTGAGGGGCCCAAGCAAGAAACATGTAGCACGTAGCATGACCTCTCCCCCCAGCCGGACAGAGGAAACACACACAAACCCACAAACAATGTAAATAGTCCACTGCTCCCCAGACCACAGGCAGGATATGACCAGGGGGTACAGAGAGCACCTGTGAAATCTAATCTTGGAACACAGACAGGAGCGTCCCTTGTTGGACGTCCCAATAATTGACATATAACCAAAGGAAGCCGATACGACGACCATTCTGGCCGGGGTGTTTACATACCCGGAATACAAGGGTGGGAAAGCCTGATGACCCTTGGGTCTTGACAACATATAACATGGGTCCCGTGAAGTGGAGAGTGGGCAGCGTGTAGTGGTGTGTTCAGACCTGACCTGCACCCAGAGTAATGATGGGTGCTTTAGAGGAGGTGCGGGTGGGGGAACTATGAGTAGCTAGTTATGGGTCTAGGTGTGCAGGTGTTGGCTGATGTGGGTCTATATGGACAACCCCAGGGATGTGAGCAAAAGTTATCATTGGGCAGAGGCTTCACCTAACGAGCAGTCACACCCATTACGAGTCCCACTGCAGCAAAGTGTAATCTACATGGCAAAGAACGGAATAACCAGATGTAGATGTATATATGTAGAGGAATGTGTTTGTATATCTATCCATAGCTACATGGAGATGTACCTCTCCCTCTCCGTAGTACAAATGTATACCTTCAGAGACAGAAAACATATGCATACCCACATATAGATATATACATATGCAGACACCCATACACCCATATGTTGTTAGATATACATAGACAGCAATATATAAATATATACATGTATACATACATATACAGATATATCTGTATATAGTAATGTAGATATCTATCTATATATATGTGTGTGTGTAAATATACACATGTAAATAGCTAGGATATGATACAGCAGTTACAAATTACGTATGTTCACAGGCCGTGCAAATGGGGGTGAGGGGTCCAATCAACAAACGTGTAACACGTAGCATCAACCACCCCCACCTAGACAGGTGAAACATACAAATACACGATACAAGTAAACACACCACTGCTTCCCAGACCACAGGCAGGATACTACCAGTGGGAGAGACCTGCCAAGTCTAATCTTGAAACAAAGACATCAATGTCCCTTGTGGGACACCCCAAAAACTAATGATCCTCGGAGTCAGTCCCTGTAATGATTCATCCAACCAGGCTGTATATGTGCATAGACCAGTAGGTTCTGCAAGCCTGATGACCCATGGGTTGACATAACGTACGACATGGGTCCTGACACGTGAAGAGTGGGCAGTGTGTAGTGGTGTGGTTAGACCCCACCTGCACCCACAGTAAGGATGAGTGCTGAAGAGGAGGGGCAGGTGGGGGAACTATGGGCATGCAATTATGGGCCTAGGCATGCAGGTGTTGGCTGGTGCAGTTGTATTAGGACTGCGCCCGGGATGTAAGTAATATTGCGAAATGGGCAGAGCTTATGCCAATACCTCTCAACCCCTAAGACCAAAACCACTGGACAGAACATAAACCACTGGGGGAACAAACAGGGACAGAAGCACATATTCCACTTACAACCTTAGAAAGCTGATAGAATAATAGGTTATGCATTAGCATGACTCGGCTGAAGGATGTGGGGTCCTAAACCCAATTACCTGTCTGTATTTAATGGTGTCAGTTCCCAGGTATTTGGCAGACAGGTGCAGATTGTAAGAGGAACACACCGATAGTATGAAGCAAACACTGGACAGGCCACGGATTCTGTACAGTCGACAGGCATGCTTACGCCTAATGGACAGCCATTCCCGATATGGGTCCCTCCACAGCACAGTCCAGTTTACATGGCTAAGTATGGTATAACCATATGTGTCACTGCATAACCCACTACACAACACCTATGAACACATGGTCGCAACACCCCCACTGTAGGCATGTAAGCTGATGTAATAGGCATCACAAGGTATTATTGTAGACCTCACCCCCACTCAGAGGTGTGAGTGTCTGATGCAAAATCAAATGCAGTGCATATGCACAGCTGATGTTGTAGACAACATGGCCAGCTGTGGACCTTCCCTGCAGCCATCCTGCACATCCCTGGATAATCTCCCTACTAACACCCCCCTTTGTGCCCCATGCACACCACATACCTATCAGCCCCTGTTCATTTTCTATTAATGTCTGCTGGTACACATAGGTGACACCCTCTTCCCCCACTAAATTGCCAGTATCTGGAAACCCAACCCACATGTAGTATCACAGCTGTCCCACACAACACATGCAACTAACACATGAAGGAAAACCACAAGCACACCTGGAGCAGCACAGGGTCACCACCTTGCAACCCCCCACCTCACACTCTATACCACTACATCAACTAGTGATACTAACACCTCTTGCCCTGCCTAGCATATAAATCCCAACATCCGATATACCTTTCCTATTGCTCCCCATCCCATTATACCTACAGGCTACTATACAGTTACAATGTCACCCCCACTACCTACCTCCCTACTCCCTAGCTATTTGCCTCTACTGTACCACACAGGTATGGAATAACTACACCTACCCCGAATACCTGCATGTAACCTACCCAGACCTGTGAAACAGGAATCCTACCTCAACTTAAACTGACCTTTGTCAACAGTCATACCTGACATGTAAACCTGACTTAAGCATGGATAATACCAATGGTTCAACGTAAACTAAGCATGATTAATGGGGGACATAGCTATGTTATGTCTGTTACCCTCTATGAATGTGAACACCCCAGTATTAATTGGGATACATAGCTGGGGTCAATGTAGCACTTTACACCCTGGGCCACTGCTGACAATAGACAAGCATACAGTCCAACTGTCCCGGTTGACAGATGTGAACAAAATGCACGCCGTTGCACGTGTGTATGCGGGAGCAAGCAGGTGTAAGCCTGTTTGGCTGCCGGTATGCGAGTATCACACTGATGAAGCAATGTAGAGGCTAACTGAGTGTAAGAAACTGTAACCAGAGGTTAGCATAGCTTAGCTACGCGCAAACCCGCTCACACCCACTCACAACTGCTTTAAAGTGCCTTAATCACTCTGTACCCAACGGATCATGTTCTGGCCAGCAACAAAAGTAATAGCCTCTGCAAGGCTAGAACTCAGGACCATGTACATCACAATCATAGCAGTTAACCACTACACCATGATAGCAATATCTATAAAGAAAGTATCAGCAAACTAATCCTCACCACAGGGAAATCAAATCAAACATGTGAACTGAATCTATGTACAGTGTAATGTTCTATAACCCACCACAGATCATAAATATGTGAATTTGAGTACTGCAGTAAACATAGAGTTGAGGTGTCACTGTAATTAAGTTTTGAAGTCCTCAGGACCCCATACAGTGTATGTATACATGAATCACAGATACCAGACACATATATAACCTGTAATGAATAAGACATCATTGACAAAAGTCAAATATAATGCTAGATAACCAATAAGCAATGCTAACCGCAGCACAGCCCAACTAAGTAATCATAAGCAATGTGTAGGGAAGCCAATACAATATGCGCATAGGTACACCTTTTTAAGCAGTGCCAACCTGAAGTAAACAGGTGTACCCATAGCTTAGCCTTTTTGAAACTGGCCAGTTACAGAAAAGTGCGGGTATCTGGCCCTACTTAAACTGAAGAAGTGGAAATACGGCTCATAACTGGTTGTAGCATCCCCCTGCAGGCAGAATGGCTGGAGTGGGAGAAGGCACTTGCATTAGAGTGCAGCGCTGGGGAATCCAGAAGTCCAAATTCATGGTATGGCTCCTGGTAAAGCACCATGACAGGAGACTACTGCAGGGTCAGTACCAGGGCTCGCAGTACAAAACGGAGGCCAGGGACAGTCTTGCCCATGACCTCACTAGTGGCACAGGTATTCCCCGGACTGGTGAACAGGTCAGGCACCACCATGCAGACCTGAAGCAGCGGAGGGGGGATGTCCTGGAACAGTGGATCCAGAAAGCAAGGCTGACACAGAATGCCCCAGAACAGAGTAAGTACTCCTTCCACTATGTAGTTAATAATCGCCTAGCTTGTGTATACTATGGATAGGTATGGCTAAATATCACTGTACTTCTCTGACAGCTGCAGATGAGCATGCTGCAAACCAGCAAGCCTATGATGCTAGGCTGCAAAGGATGTGTCGTGAGGCAGGTTAGTAAATAGCCTGCATGTACTGTCATAAGAAATAAATGTAAGAGCCTCAGAAAGTATTGTACCAGTATACAGAATTGTGTAATATGCTGTGAATAAAGGTGTAACCCCTGCATTGCTTCTGTTTACTCTGCAGTCATATGTCGTTGTACTGTTGCAATTATTAAATAGTACTGTTGTAGTAAGCAGCATTACCCACACTGTGGTATGCAGATAAAATGTGTATGAAGTGATGTATAACAATGTTGGAAGTGCAAACAGGTTAGTCATATTAGACAAAATACATTGCAAAGCCTCACAACAATTGCCTGATAGCATAGTGTACAGTGTTCTTAACTGTATTATTTTTGTCACACACAGCAGGGCTTTGGATCCCAGGAGTGCTAGTAAGTTGTTTGCATAATCATTCTACACAACTGCACACAGTTTGTTAGAATGTTCAGAGAGAAAGTCGTATGCATATATACACTTAACAACTGTACAGATTTTGCTAGAATGCTCAAATAGAAAGTGGTATGCATATTCATACCCCTCAACTGTTCCAATGTGCCCAGTATGTCCTGATAAATGGCCCACATTACCTGCCTTTTGCCCTGTTCTCCTGACAAATTAGTCTGATGATCCAAGAAATGTAGGCAGCTGTTAACGACATATAACTGATAGTCAGACTTGTACATAGTCAGAGAATGTACATGCAAACATACCTGTCATCCCAGCATCTCACCCAAAGTGTATGACAGCAGTCTCAAAACATGTTGCATTAACACCTGCATGTTGTCAAGCCTGTATGTAAGACACAAGTCCCGTGCATACTAATCTACAAACATTCCATTGTACAATATAACGCCATTGGGTAGTGTAATAATACGTGTAAGGGACAGACCACTGCAGTGACTACGAATGTTGTGAAAACTACAGTGATTTATTAGTCGTTAATTGAACTCTCTCTCTCTCTCTCTCTCTCTCTCACCTTTACCATATGTGCAAAAATAATCGATTTACACAACTCATTTGGTAAGTCTACACTCCTAACCTTTGTTGGGACATATGTCCTATTGGTTTATAAATATTCACATCTGTTTATATGCATGTGCCATGTTAAAATACTCCCATATTGGTGGCCTGTTGTCATCAATGAAAACTGCATGTTGTTGTAATGGCCACTGTTTACCCATATATGCATGCGTTCTGCCTGCTCTGCAACTATTTTATATCCAGTGCCCTGGGTAATTGGAATTCCTATGCATGCTGTTATAACTAATTGCGAATGCTGTTGACTATTACTAACCCATATCTGCCTTAACCATGCTACAACATAGCACGTATGGGAAGGCCGGTCCCAGCGGACCCACCTGTCCCACCTCAGCTGGCCATGGCACCGGGCACCAGTACATCTGGGGCCCAGCCTGGGACCTCCTCATCTGTTGGCCCTGTACCCCCTTTGGGTGGAACCGCCACAGGGAATGGGGCTTGACTGTGGTGCGGTCTGGGCTGTGGTGCATAGGGAGCTCGACAGGGAGATTCAAGACCGCCTATGCCAGCTTGAGGGCTGAGTTGTGCAAATAGAGGGTGAGCCTTCCCCTCCTACACAGCCCCCAACACAGCCACCTTCTGGGCTGTGAAGGTGCAGTGGTGACTGCCCATGGGTGGGGACCTCAGTCACACTGTATCCATTTGTGGGATCATGGGCTTGCGACTTCCAAACACCCCTCCCCGTCTAAGGTGTTTCCCCCCACATGTGTCATATACTGCCCCTGTACATGTCTTGTTTGTCTTGCATGTCATCCTACCCAACCTATCCTCCCTGATCGTACCTACTCTCCTTTCCCAACATCCCACTCTCGCCTAAACATAAAAGAAAAAAAGGGCAATCTGTTCCCACAAAATAGCATGCCTCATACATAGCTGTCCATTTCACACATGTGTCAACTGGACACATATAAACATTTCTAATTGGCATCACAACATACTATTGTTCTCCTCACCCCTTTCTCAGGGTTGTGAGTGTCCAAATGCACCGCCAAATATATTGCATACGCACAGCCATTGCTGTAGAAGAAATGGACAGCTATTGACCTTCCCTACACCCTTCCTGCACATCCCTAGCTACTTTGCCTACTGTCTTTCCCTCTTTGTGCCCCTTTTTCACCACTTTCCTATCACCCCTTTTTTTCTTTTCTTTTAAAGAAATTAGCATGGGGGTAAGTGGGAGTAAGAACTTTTAAGCAGCAGTGAGCAGGTTTCAGCCTGTTTGCACGGGGTTAAGCACTGCCTACACATGCTAAGCAATCAAGAAGGTGACTGAGTGTAAGTAACTGTAACCAAAAGTAAACACTGCTTACTGTCGCGTAAACCTGCACACACCCGCTCACAACTGCTTAAAAGTACCTTAATCACTCCGTATCCAACGGCCCTTATTCTGCCCAGCAACAAAATACGCGGCCTCTGCAAGGCTCAAAACCAGGACCTGGTACAACACAGCCAATGTGATTTGCCACTAAGCCATGACAGATATACAGACATTGGATGTTATCACAAACATATCATTCAGCACAGACATTCAACAGTATAAGAAATGTATTTCATTATGTAGATGTATGTGTATGTCTTTATGTCCAGATATATATACATACATTGATATAGATATATATAGATATATCAAGAACATACCATGTGACAACAAAGCTTTAAAAAAGAAGGAAAAAGAAAACACCAGCAACTCCTGCACTATGTAGTGGTGTTGTCCTATTTAATATCAAGACTCCCTCAGACAGACATGTGTCATTAATTCACGCAAACATTTGTACATATCCCAAATACATTATTTTAAGCATTTTATTTACATTAACAAAACAGTTCCTGTCCAATCATTATGTGAGAACAGTACTCTTGCAAAGTGCTGTGTGCAACATCATCATCAATAAAAAGTTAAATGGGCTAACCATAGAGGCACCGGTAGTGTCGTGTGTACACTGGGGTGATCTGCATCACATGTACCTGGAGCCTTTAGGAGTCATGTGCATACCCGGATCGTGTGCCTGAGAGAGGGGTGAGGACAACAGTAATATGTTGTGACGCAAATTAAAAAGGTTACATGTGTCCAGGGGACACGTTTGTGAAATGGGCAGCTATGTATTGGACAGAAGTTGTTCTGGGAACAGATTGGCCTTTTATTTCCATTTTTGTAAGGTGAGAGTGGGATGTTGGGGAAGGAGAGTAGGTATGCTCGTGGAGGATAGGTTAGGTAGGATGAAAGACAAGACAGACAAGACAGCATACAGGGGCCGTTTATGACACTTGTGGGGGGAACACCTAGGACACAGAGGGGTGTTTGGCAGTCACAAGCCCATGATCCCCCAAACGGAAACAGTGGGACGGAGGTCCGCACCCATGGGCAGCCACCACTGCACCTTCACAGCCCCAAAGGTGGCTGTGCTGGGGGCTGTGTAGGAGGGGCAGGCTCACCCTCTAAATGTGCCAGTCTGCCCTCGAGCTGGTGTAGCTGGCCTCGAAACCCCTTACTGAGCTCCCTACTCTCAACGGCCTGGACAATACAATGGCTGACAAGTTCCTGTCTGGACCTGCTTCCAGGGGGGGCAGGCCCCATCCTCAGTGGCGGTTCCACCTGAAGGTGGTGCAGAGCCAACAGAGTTGGAAGACCAAGGCTGGTTCCCAGATGTGCTGGTGCCTGGTGCCATGGCCAGCTGAAGTGGGACAGGTGGTTCCGCCGGGACCTCCAATCGCATACAGCCTATGGTGTTCCAGTTTTTACATATATAAGGCTTAGTAATAGTCAACAGCATTCAGGATTACTTATAACAGCATGCCTAGATATTACCATCAACCGAATACAACAGATGTCATACATTTGCAGAGGGATCACAACACATGCATATATACTGCATGACATCTGTCTAAAGCATAGATGACTTGTGACTGCAGCTATGAACAGTGGCCCATTATTGAAATGTCACTGTGATAACTTCCGACAGTGACTGTCATTCCACTGTTTCATGTGATGCATGTCCAATCAGGGATGTGATGGCAGTAACTCTCATCACTATCACCATGTACTGATTGCAATCTTCACACTATGCTTCTGCAGTTCACAGATGTGTGATAGTGAGTAACACAAGAAACAAATTGTTCCACATACTGACCAGTCCACAGATGACCATACAGATGAGGGTTTCTTCACAAACAGAGCACTGTCTTGTCAGTTATTAAGACATGCAGACTAGCCATTACCACACACAACCTGTTAAATTGGCAGTAGTCTGAATGAAGAATAGCTACACTTACATACTGTAGTCATGTCTGGCACATCACCCTCCTGTCTTTAGGCTATTTTCCACTGTGTATGTTGTTTGAGGAATCCAGATTTCATATGTGATACTGTTTACCAAACACCAGATCCAGGTTCCACTCACAGCGACTGCCATGGGCAAACACCAACATGATGTTCCTAGATAATGTACTGTGTTTCCATGCAATTGGCTATGGGAATGTCACCACAGCTGTTCCACATGCAATCAGCTAGAGGAGGACTGCAATAGGAGCAGAGGCCATCACCTGATCATGACCATCATTTACAAAGCACAAGCTGCTGCTGAGCAGGTGTACATCTCCACATCCACCAAAGAGTGTGTGGGAGAGACAGAGGCAAAGTACATCAGAGAAGGGCTGGGAGACTAAAACCTAAGCACCCTCTGTCACACAACTACCAGCACAGGGGTTCAAATCCCTGACTGACTAGCCATTACTATTACAAGTTCATGCAGTTACTCCATGTGCCACATAGCTGACATGTTGGTGTGCTGTAAGAACATTTATGTGTGCTGGTAAGCGACATCTGCAACACAGATATAGTAGACATACATTAGGTGTAGCACACATGGCTGTCCACATGAACAGATGTCATTGTCAATACAGCCACACTGTCTAAGGGACTCAGACACATTGGCACACTTTGGCAGGCTCACAAATACACTTCCTAAATACTTAGTTTGCCACAATACAGTAATGCACATGTATTTCATGCACCACAGGGGTTATCCTGAGGTTCTAAGGGCTAGGGCATGTGAACGTGTCTGACATCAGTCAGTATGCCAATGGTAGTTATACTGGGTGTGACTGTGGTTGGGAACATCATACCCCACACGCAGACACAATGTGCCAGTACTGACATGCATATGTGCATTGCTTCATGGGTGTGTAGTGAATGGCTGTGCAAGATGGCTATACAAGGCTGCGTGGGGGTAATCCTTGGCATCAGGCCACCTGACAATGGTCTGCTGTGTGGTTCAGGGGTGTAGTTTCTACAATGTCCCATACAGATGGATATTGTATTAACCATCCTGTTATCCTGGTTACTATTGTGTGTGGCCATTGCTTTGCAATGCATGTCATGTCTGTGTTTGATAGTCCTTGACATGGACATTGCCTGGGATGTGCACGTCCCACATGAATGTACAGTGACATGTTTAAGTGTACCTGGTTTGCCTGGCACATGTTATGTACACAGACTGTTATCATCAGATGTGCCAATCCTGGCCTAGTGATGCTGGAACTGCAAATAGACAGCAGGTTGACCCTGCACCTGCATTGATAGCATGAAACAGGTATTCCCTTGTGTCAGTGGCATCTGTCCATACAGGGCATGTGTGTAAGGCATTGTATGTCTTTTGTGGATCACATTTGATGGCACCACATATGTTGCAGGCATCCAGTGGGGAACATAGTGAAGTTGCATTGTCCGTAATTATGTGCCTATTGTACTGGTGGACAGGGTGCCATGTCCTCTGCAGCCCATTGCAATCACACCATGCCTACTATCTGTCAACAATGTGCAGGGTACTAGCAACATAGTGGGATATTTAAAGGCAAGTGTGTTTGTGTATGTCACATGGGTTCAGACCATATTCTGGGTAATAGTAGGGTTGCTTACTTTGTTCACCAGGCCTTTTGCCAGATATAGGGGAATGGCTTGCCAACCCAGTCTCTTAGCTGATTGAAATCTGCATTCCTTGTGAGGTGGT
>NC_056737.1:1237039001-1237099001 GCF_019279795.1 Protopterus annectens | reverse complement strand
ATTATTTTTCATATCCAGGTTTAAACGACAATTGTAATATTGCTTGTCTTCTTAAACTAAAAAGTTGCTTGAGATAAATAATAGTGCATCTTTGTATTAGTGTACTTTATTATTTTAAGGTATTTTTATCATTTTTTATCGTTTATTATTTATTATACATTATATACACTGATATAGTTGATCGATGTTGTGTTAACTTTTGCATCACTGGGTTATTATAATGTTTTTTGGCCTTTTTGATCACAACTGTGGGTGGTAAACGGTTGTGTTCCTTAAAAGAACATCAAAAAAGTTTCTATAAGTTGGTTTTAACTGTTTTACTTTGCGGTGTTTCTATCTGATTAAATATTCATTAGACATAGCACTGATAGGCTACATATTTTGGCGCCTACAGCAAGAGATTTTAAAAGTGAGTACACCTGTGTAGTGTATTGTTTTTTCTGATGAAGTTGCTCAAGGCGAGCGACGAAAACATTGCTTTGTTTTAATAAACTTTGGATACGTTAAAGTACCTTCACGTATTCTTTTTGGTTTACCGCTGGTGACTGTTTGTACTCTCCATTTGTTTTTTTCAGTAGTTTTTTCGTTTTGGTTTGGTTAAATATGATGTGCTCACTGTTGACCATTACAGTGCCCTGGCTTCACAGTGGAACTGTCAACTAACAGTTTGTGGGATCATGACATGGAATATTGGTATGTGTGTCTTGCTGATATGTGCTGTTGGCATAAATGTACACTTAGCTACTCAGTGAACATGGTTGTGTGTCCTACCAGTACATGAATACAACATCAATTATGGTAAAATGCTCAGCTAGGTTTCACACAAGGTGTGGGAAAGGTTTGGAATGTATCCTCTTGACCTGCTAGTCCACTTACTGATGGAGATTGCATATGTGTACATGTATTAATGTGTGTTTAGATTCCATGTGTGTGCAGTGTCTGATGTTTCAAGTTGCCAACTGTATATGGTGATATGTTCAATGTACAGTAAGCTGTACTTTAGGTATGGACAGATGTTTGGACATAACTACTAAGTGGTGAGGCTACTTTTCAGATGAAAGATTACTGAGGACGGCTCACAGGTGTGTTACAACCATTCCTACAATAACCTGTGTAACTGCTAAGCTATGATTTTGTTAATTGAAGGGAAAGACACACAATGTAGAATGCAGTAAGGGTGACACTGAAGGCAAACCTCTTGACACCTGTAACAGTAACACCTCCCCTGTGCATATATTGTGCATATATCAGCACAGTTGGCAAAGGAAAGAGTCAGTATGCTTTGTAGCATGTGCGATAGTGCTGTAGCTCCGTAATACCCATCATGAGATAGGCAGGTGTTTGATTCACAGTACTGGCACATGTGGGTGTGTGTGTGTGTGTTCATGTATGTCACGTAAGGTGGGGAATACATCCCAAATGTGTTTCACTCTCCTGTACACTGTTGTAGACATCTGTATAGAATGATGTGTAGAAAGCAAGACATAGGCAGGGATTTGAATCTCACACATGGCAAGTGTCTGTATGTGTGTGACATAGGTGTATATCTTTGTGAATGCCACAGTGTGTGTGTGTGTGTGTGTGTGTGTGTGTGTGTGTGTGTGTGTGTGTGTGTGTGTGTGTGTGTATGTGTGTGTGTGTGTGTCTGTGTGTGTCTGTGTGTGTATGGCTGTCTGGTCCCTGGAGTGAGGCTGTATTTTACCATAGTGAAATGATAAGACCCCCTCACCCCATCCACTCAATGCAATCTACTATCCCATGTCATCAATCTAAGAAAGACATTCTAACCACCTGTAAACATGTACGCCCTGGGGTGAGGCTTGTTGTTACATAGCCTACTGATGAACCCCACTCCCCACATACAATCACTGCAATCTAGTATCCCTGTTGATGTCCTCAATCTTATGCCATTCTGACTACCTGTACATGTGTAATCTCTGTGGTGTGTCTTGTAATTGTGTAGTACTATAATAATGATCTGCATATAGTCAGGGGTTCTCATCCCAACACTGGTAACTGTGTGCGTGTCAGAGTCTGTGTAACTGTGTCTGTGAATCCCTGAGTGTGTGAGTGTGTATGTGTGTTTACATTCTGTCATGAGAGTGGGCATTACTGCTTCGCACTGAGAAACCACTTTTTCCACTGGCCTTTACCGGTGTCACCTGCTAAACCACTCTTTTACCTCCTCCCCGGTCCAGGTAACTATAGCTGTGATGTCACCCACTATGGATGTGACAGCTCTGGCAACAGTAGCTTACTACACAGCTATTATGCTCTTGGATCATTACATCAGTAAACATGTGTGAAACTTGGGAGATTACAACTGTGATGTGGAAGCTACAAAGTGCATGCAGGTATTGTCATACAGACCTGTGAGTAGCTACATTTACATATGGGACACTAACTGCAAACACTGACATCACCTGGCACATGCAATTACACCTGAAAGAGGAAGTCAGAACATCATGATCAACATGCAGTTATTGTTGCTACCCACGATGCATACTCTCAAAAGTACAAAATGCATTCTAAAACTGCAGTTCATGGTATGTCTGATGCCTGTCAACACTACTCAACAATGGCAATCTACAATTGTCTTCCTAGTATGTTCATCCTGTGCATCAGACCATATGAGCATGTCCCTGCACCGATGGTGTGGATGACAGGGATGCAGCACAGGCATCATAGTATGCATAGGGTGATAACGTTTGCCAGAAGCCTAGGCTGCACCATTGGAAGACATCATGTGTGTGGGTTAGGGCCTTTTATCTCATTGGGCATATGTGGATGTTATGCGTGTGTGTGATGAGGTGCCCTACATTTGTTTCTGATGTGTGTGTGTGTGTGTGTGTGTGTGTGTGTGTGGTGTGTGTGTGTGTGTGTGTGTGTGTGTGTGTGTGTGTGTGTGTGTGTGTGTGTGTGTGTGTGTGTGTGTGTGTATGCACACAGGTCTGGCATGTGGCTGGCCTACACAGGGGATTATTGACAGCTGCAGACTGTACAGGGAAGGTTTTACAGTTCAAGGTGTCCGGCTATGGCCACATGACCTGCTCCTGCCAGGGGTTGCATGGGCACTACCAGGCAGAGGTCCAGATTGGGTGCTGTCTGATGACACATGTCCACTGGAACCGTGTCCCTGTTGGGGACCATCCAGGACCACGTGGCCTGCTGTGTCCTGGTGTGGATAGCACAGCACTAGCTGCACTGCTGCTGCTACTGCCACTATGGGAGCTGGCATGTGAAGTAGCATGTTCACGTAGACCTTCAACAGGTGATGTAGCTGGCCTATGTCCACGTGCCCGATGCCTCACTCCCACCAGATGTTCCAGCACAGACATTCCATGCTCAAGGATTGACATGCCACAGTCAAGCACTCCCACCATGTCACCCAATCGTCTATCCACAACACCTGCAAGATGATGGTGAGCATTTGCAATTGCCTGGATGTTGTCAGTTAAAGAACGGACAGCAGCCCTCTGAAGCCTCAGATCTTCTCTGTTGTGCCATTCAGCACATGCCTTTGCCTCCATTACAGCCTGAAATATGCGCCTGGTGACACCAGCTGATGTGGTATGTCTTGCAGGGGCATGTTGGCTAGAAGTCCTCCTACGAGCAGCCCTGGGCACATCATGGTTTGCAGGCAAACCTGCCATAGTGTCCACACATTCCTGTTTCATGCTACCACCCGCCAACTATCCTTCCACTATGGCCATTGGTGATGGGGTATGTGTAGGCATGAGAACTGTGTGCGGGGATGAGGGGGATACAGGTGGAATGGCAACCAATGGCATGGATTCAGACCCTGAAAACCCTGCCTGTGCCTCAATCATACTTTCATCATCAATGCTAGAGTCTGTGGGGACACTAACATCAGGTGGACCCCAGGAGGGCAACGCACTTACATCAACACCTGTGAGGGACAGACAAGAACTGCACATTACAAGTTATACAGCACAGTACAGACACACAGGCAGACAGACAGACACAGACAGATAGATACACATACAGACAGACAGACAGACACAGACACACAGACAAACACAAACAGACACAGACAGACACATACAGGCAGACAGACAGACAGAGACAGACACATACAGGCAGACAGATAGACAGGCACAGACAGACACAGACAGACACAGACAGAGATACATGAAATGGCAAACAATGGCATGCAACATGCATGTGATATGGCAGAAGGCATTCAGCTTAGACAATTATAGTGGTAGTTATCATACATCCCTGAGCTGCACACAACAGCATGCATGTGTTACAGCAGAAGGCATGCACCTTACTCAATTATAGTAGTAGTTAACATACATCCCTGTGTTGCACCATTTGTGTTAGTAGGTTATGCCCCAAACCTGCAACACAATGCATGCACTATGCACCATTACGCCACACTGCCATGCTTTGTGCAACATACCCCACATTTTAACAGACTATCGCTGACCTGTGTACATCTGCCACTGATGCTTTGTATTGGCCACTGCCCCTACGTGTGAGGAGGACATGAGCAGATGGGTATGTGGAGTGAATACTATGTTTGCCTGAGCCCTAGCTTGCATATCTCCCCCAAAGCAGTGCATGTCTGTTCCACATTATTCAGATTACCACTGAGCTGCATCTACAGACAATGTGCATGTGGCTGTGCACACATTCTTGACATGGCTGTCCCTACTTTGCAATGGTGCCACAGACCAGCACAGGTTAACAGCACCCCAGCCTGATGTATGGCATATGACTTTGCCAATCACATGTAGTATGACATGTCTTCTGCTGACGTGTTGAATGACATGCATACATGTTTAACACAATGGTGTCCTTTCAAATATACAATGAGGTAATGGTGTCCCAATGCAGGGACATGTTATACTAACATGGACCTTTAGCTGATGCAATGTTGTCAGTCCACCCTACAGATATACAGTGACATACTGCACATTGAGCTGATGTGCAAAGCCATTGCATGGCATCATGTGGCTTTACTACTGCTATACAGAGTGAGTTACAGACACAGTTCATAACCATGACTGTGTTCAGATACAATACATATCTAATGTGGAATGTGACCCACGTCACTGAGGTGTATACACATTAAACCCTAATTCAAAGACATGCAGGTAGGTGTGAGCATGTGTGGGTGTGCCTTCATTGAAGGTTGGATGCCGATCTGGCAACTCGACACCAAAAAAATTCACTGCCAATCATTAGTGGGCCTGAATTCCGCTGTGGCGACCCCTAACCAGGAAAAGCCAAAACACAGTTTAGAATAATATTTAATGATTGGATGGGAGATAGGAAATTCACCCCGGGGATCACTTCTGTGGCTCTGCTTGACAGGGGCACAGGAAAATAATTTTATTGAGTGGCGAAAGCCAGGGTACCATTTGGCTAGGCTTATATAAGCCCTAGGGCTAATAGCCTAGTACCTACCTATGAACCTATGAACCTATGAACCATACCTGTGTGATAGCTACAGGATGCAATGTACATGTTAGCACATAAGCCAGTACAATAGACTATACTATGGAGTATGCACATCTGTGCATACATAGAGTAGCAAACTATAGTATGTGGCATGTGTGCATACATGCCTTGCATATGATGTTATGTTAAATATTTTGCAGTAACGCATGTAACTATATGAAATATAGCTGTGCTCTATGTGCAGTAGTGACTTACCAGGCAACTCCCGGCTCAGTGGTTGTGAGACACCCACCTCCACAATACCAGCTTAAGCTTGTGGATGGAGTTCTGCAGGTGTCCCCAGGTTGGCCAAAAGCTCCTTGGTACGTGTGAGTGGGGGCTGGGTGAGTGGCCCCCCCACCTGTTGCAACTTGTTCCCTGGTGATTGCATTTGCACACTGTTTTGCCCATCTTATGATTCACAGTACTGATGTCGGTGCAGTGTCAGCGCACCTGCTGATAGGTGCAATTGTGGCCGCCAACATCATTTACCCTCCTGCGAAGTTCCTCCCACTGCATCCTGCTGCTGTGCATCCTGTGGCACATGGCTGAAGAGTGTTTCATGGTTATCAAGGAGGTATGGAATTTAGACCTCATCCTCCAAGTGGGTGTATGGTGGCAGCCTGGCACACAGCATACCTGGAAGACATAATGATGGAGACAGGTCACAGTAACTCACAGAGAAGTAGAGAAGTACAGCTACACATACATGTGTATCACATTTATTATGATTATAAATATGTCTTTGCAAATCTGCATGACACTTACACCACTGACATGTTTAACTCACATACATTTGACACTTACTGGTGATTTGATGTTATCACCATATATGTGTGCATCACGAGATGACATTGCTCATACTACATGTGGATGTTGTCTTGATGTGGGCATGTCTGTTTGCCTGAACTGGTGTCTTTACCTATCAGCACATGCCTGGATGTGTTCACATTAATGCAAGAGACCTTAATGCTATGAATATGTCACATATATAGTCATACACTGCCTTAGGGGACATGACCTGTGACCCTGCAGACTTGCTCACAGAAAGTTTTACATGTATGTGTTTTGCCATATACTACTACATGGCACTGTACAGCAGTAAAGCATCCTGCCATGTATTACCTGTGTTGCACATGTGAAACACATGGGACAATGGCTAGCTTGATGGTATTTGCAGGGTTGGATATCAACTATAGCATGTGTGGTTATAGTGAACTAGTAGGCTATATGCCCTGGGCCATTTATGAGCCTAGGCTGAAAGGTTACCTAGCTGTAGCCAACTGACAGGTAACTTTCAGTGACCAGTTCAAGCAGTGCCACAGAACTGATCCACAGGTTTACTGATATATTTGCCATGCGGTCATCACACCATGTCTCAAAGAGGGCCAATGTCCAGCTTTGCTGGACAGGGATGCATAGTATGGCAGGAGTATGTAAAGTGTATGGGACAGAGATCTGTCAGGCATGTTATGATCCTTGTACTAGAAAGGTGGATGTCCATGAAGTATGTGTTTATTTGAAATCAGGATGTGTAAGTGTAGCATGTCCAACATCTCTGGGTTGGACATGGCTTTATTCAGGGTTGGCATCATGCTACATAGTGGAGCTAGAGTTTGGGAAGGCCAGTGTAGGCCATCTAAACATGGCTAATAACCCTTAAAGGAAATATGTGATCTATTATGGGTAACTTGAGTGTTGAGTATGGCTGAATAATGATCTCTATATTCATGGATGGAACCCTGTCATGATTAGGGGTGCCACTTACAACCCGCAGCACTCATTGAGTCAACTATTGCTCTTAGCTCATAGTCATTTGCAAACTTCAATAGGCAGATGCCTTCTGTGTTAATCTGTGTGGTATAGATAACAAAGAGGGGGAGTACCAGGAATGAACCCTGTATTACTGTAGCTGGCACTGGTTTATTGTGCGTGTATTAGTCATGCATCTTCTGTAGTGTTGGTTCTGCCAGCAGTCCAGTTGCCAACCAATTCTGTGACATAGGAATATACACCTTGTTTACTGAGTGTAGCTGGAACACAGTATAGGTGATGGTGTCCAAAGACCTGGCAAGTTCATGATATGCTGTGTGAATTAACCTTACTGTCATCTACATCTGTACTGACTACATCAAATCAGTTGATCAAGGTTCATGGCCTTACAGACCAGACTCAGCAGGGTAGTAGTGCACTATTTCCCATTATCAGTGGTGTCTCCCCCTTTGTGGGGTGTGATAACTGTTGCTGTGCACCATTCAGTGTGTACACAGCCTGACATGAAGCTATGACTGAACATGATGTGTATGTGGAGAGTAAATTGTTCTGACGTGTGTAACATACACCCTGGGATGCTGACAGGTCCCATTCAAGCTGTATGTATGGCTTTAAAGAGTGCAGCTTGTACCAGCATAGTTGTTATTACAGGGGCTCTGTAGTGTACATGGATATATAAATATGTGTACCTGTTGGGGGGGGGGTGAGAGTGGGTTTAGGTTATCCAAGACCCTATCTGGATGAACAAGTGCTTTTCTGTAGGTGCAGTATTTCTCATGCCATAGTACTGTGAAGCATGGCAGGTCTTGTTGTTGCCATTACAGTTCATGACACAGCTATAGAATGCTCTGTGGTTGGCCTCATAATATGTGGCTGATTAGTTTCACAGTAGCTTTGTGTGGTTTTATTTGGTGTATCTGCATCTTACTGAGGCTGACCAGGGATCACCTCCACTCATGTGTGTTCACTCTTGCAACAGTTACTACCTTCTGTGGTACAGTTTAAGGCAGGATACCACTAGTTTGCCTTCCTGTTTGTGTTTGGTTGAATCTTGGTTCTGTTTCAATGGCACAATCACTGCACTTATGTGAGTGCTTAAAGTGCATTTGTGTAGGATTCAGTATTTGCACCTGCATTGTCCATCTGCATGGGTGCCATGACAGTCACTACTTCGCTCTTGAGAAGCTTTGAAGACTGACTATGTGTAGCATACTGTTAGCCCTGTTTGTGTGACTATGGTGATCCAGGTCATTGGTGTTAATGAAATCCAACATGCACTGAGCACAGGTGTTGGTACATGAGGAGTCTTCCCAGTTCATAATGGGATAGTTGAGAGTAGCCATTATTATGGTTTTCTGTCTCAAACCTAATATTCCACATTACAGCGCAATATGATAGTTGGGAATTCTGAGGCATGGTGGGTGATCTGTAGCAAGGTGCAATCTGGATTCCACTTTGGCACAAAGGTAGTTGCTCAGCATAATGCATCTGAAGTTATGCAAGTGCAAGTAGCGTGGGGGTGTACATATCCTTCAGGAATATGGACACACCTGTGGCCTGTGAGTTCCAATAAAGGATAATGGCCAAGAGGTGAGGTATGTGTTATAACATGGTCATGCAGGGGTGCTCTCCGGAGCGTTGAACCATATCACAGTCACTGCACAGATATGTTCTCCATGTTAAGGATTGACGTATATGAGTCCATATTGCTTTTCTGAAATGTATCATTGAGTAGCGAGACCTGCAGTTTATTGCTTGGCTGTCCCTGTTACAGCAATGGACTTTCACTTGAACTTTGCATGATGAAGGCACTATAGAGGAAGCATGAACCCTAGCCAGTATCCAGATTCCCAGGGGTGACAGGTGCAGGCCCTGTCTGGCAAAGCATCATGGTCTGTCAACTATGTTATCCTAGGCAGAGAGATAGTGGATACCCTTTGCATTATACCAGTACATTAGACAATTGTGGAATACAATCCTTTTGTCCCTGTACTGCAGTATCATTCTGGCCAATGGCAGAATACTATCCAGGCCTTGGGACATACCTGCATGAGCTACAAGACCTGACATTTCCTACATGTGTGTTTCCCTGCAGTCCAGGCTACTGCATCACGGGTCCAGCACAACAACATGGAATATGCCAGAGCCATGTGTGTAGTTCAAAAGGTGGTCTGAGTGTATGCGTATGTGGCTAATCATGGCAGACAGGCAGCTGACAGTATGTTTGTACTCGTATAGCTTGGTGTGTAACATAGTGCTAGAGTTTGCATTCACAAATGAATACTGTTGGTCATGTTTTTGGCCATGCCAGGTGGGGCACAATTTGGCAAACTATGTCATACAGTTTGTGTACTTTGTTGTCTGTCTATTCCAGCCTGGGAGGTCTCTTGCTTGGCCAGATACTTAGAAGCCTCTGTGAATGTGTGTGATATCTAGTGGTATGTGTGGGTGTCCTTACTGTGTTCTGGTAAGGGTATGTGTTGGTTGTGGTGATGAGATGCATGTGTTAACCTACACCTCATGACTGTCCAGTCTAGTCATGGCTGCAGACTGGACTGCCTTCCAGCTTACCCCTGTAGCTGCATCCCAGACAATGTGTAGGGTGTGATGTTAGGTGGGTTTGGCAGTGTACATGGCATAGAGATTACATTCCCCACAGGATGGTCACATACACAAAGCTGACATTAGTAAACACCAGTAGCTGACTAGTGGACATGCCTGTATGAGCATTCAGTACTACAAGTACTCTATTTACTTTACTTATTACTTATGAAGATGTTTTAGACAGTGATGCTCACAAGTTAATATTTGTGTTATGGACGCAACAACACTGGCTATTACAGAAACATAGTAGCTACCTTTAGCAGCAATCCTCATCTGAGGAGCACATCACATCCTGATAGTTGATTACAGATGATGCAAGTGTCAACAGGTCTGCATCCTTTTCAGAGTATATACTCACATAGCCACCAGAACCATGAGCTCTGTTGGGCATGGACTCCCACTCCCCAAACAGAGTCAAGTATCAATAGACTCTGCTGCCACTATTAACATGATCAGTATATAATCAGATAGTGTAAGCCATCACCTATAAAGCAGCTATTACACATGGGCAGCTGTCTCCTCCATCTTACACTCCCACTGCAGATGTTACACTGGAGTTAAAGATGATAAGCAACTTGTTTCATTACCAGTACTGTGCACAACCTTACATACAGTATTTGCAAGCGGCTGTTAGGTTGGCAATGAGAGGTTAGGCTACACAAAGCTGAAAGTTCAACTAGTGTGTCTCTACTCTCAATATCCACTCTATGTAGGTGTGCACATAGCCATTTGGCCCATCCCTGTAACAAGGGTCACTACACATTTGCATAATATGTACACATGCACAGCTGTTATTTCTTGCAAACGATACTAGAGAGGTGGATATTACATGCCTTATGTGCATGGATAGTTACCTAGCTCTTCCAGTTTTCTTTGCTATCATGCTGCTAAATTGTCAGATGAATACAATTCATATGTATCCTGTTACTGAGTATTGTACTTGCCAATAGACATAACTAATGTTTGCATAACATAACAGAAATGCTATGTAAAATGGAATACAGATCTGCCTAGAATACTGTACATTACACAGTTATTGGCACAATATCTCACAATGCAAATCATATTTGCACAGTAAGCCCACCTTTGACATGTCCATCTCACTAATACACCCATACATATGTCTACTGTTACAATATATCAACATATACTATCCCCTGTTATAGCACATACTTGGACCAACCCTGACACTGACAGTGGCTGGAAAAGAATTGGTGAATTCCAAGCCCATATATATCATCCCTTGTGGTGTATGAGGAGTTTGCCTTGTGACCTACAGCAGTACACACATAGAATACTACAAGCATTACTACTGCTCAACAATACATCACTACAAGATAGCTATTTCCACTATATGCATTGATTACATTGTATTTATTACAGAACAGGTACTACATACACAGACATACTAAATGTTATACATACTTTCTTGGTAATTGGAGGTGTTATTGACTGGTATTTTAATCTTTTTCGGTTTGTGTTTCAATCTTCTGTTGGGCATTTTGTACTGTTCTGCAGGTATATAGAGATGGTTTGAATGTGTTTGAAGGCATCCTTTTATAGGTAGAGATCAATAACATGTGCTATCCTGATCACCAATTGATGTTCTAAAGTAGTTACTTACATGCACATCAGCTGTGCAGCTACTCCATTAGCCAATACCATGGCAACAGTGGAGTATAAATGAGTACTCCACTTGGGTGTTGTCCCTTTGCCTTACTTGTGAGGAAGACAGCCTGGAAGTGTGTCTGAAATCTATTGCAACAGCTGTATGGAGACAAACACAAATATACTGTGTGTAATGCCTAGACAATTCGGTCTAAATGTGAGTACTGCTGTTATATTTCTGAACATTGCTACTTGTGCAGGGTTTGTCTGTACTTAATACTTCTGCATATGTTTCAGTCTGGCCAGGATGTTTAACCAGCTCAAGGCTGTATGGCTATGCATATGATGTTAGGGGGTTTACAGTGTGCTCACCAGACATCTTTAGTTTGGTGTAAATGTGTATCATACTGTGCTGATAATCAGTAATTGGTAACACTTCCTGGTGTAATTATTTTTCAACCGTCTGAAACAGGATTAGTCCAAACAATCCCTGTAACATCAGCAGCTGTTCCATTGTATAACAGCAACTATTTCACATAGGGTCATGTTAGTGTGTCTCTGTCTAGGTATGTCAAGGTTTCAGCAGATGTCATACAGTGGATGAATAATTGGTTATGGTATAAAAGTTTGTATTGTTGTAATTAGTCTGGGTGTGGGGGAGATGTTGGAGGGTGTACATAGCAGATGCAGGTGTGTAGAAACTGGTTTTATACATATTCTATATGTGTGTGTGGGGGTTCTTTCCCTATGTGAACACCTATCCCTTAGTGAACTAATACTATGGCAATTGCAGGCTGATTCATTAAGGCACTGTTAAATGCTTCCTGTATAGCATACAGGTAATGTTAGTCCTTGAATCCTTTTGGCAGTACATCGGAATGTAATAAAGTTTTGCTAAAATAAAGATGTCTGTGTATTTCTGTCATGGATATTTACAGTCATTGTAGTTGTGTTGGTGACTAGCCCAATTTGGCTCATGTCCATAGAACATATTTGCAATAGTGTATTGGCATAAACTCTTCATATGTTATGTTCATATTGCTTGGGGGTGGCAGAATGTGTGATTGCTATGGTCCATGTTATACTCAGATTTGAACACTTCAGATGCTATATACACACATGTATGTATGTATGTATACATATATATATACATATATATATATATATATACTTATATATATATATATATATATATATATATATATATATATATATATATATATATATATATATATAGATATATATATATATATATATAGATATATAGATATAGATATAGATTATAGATATAAGATATATAATATATATCATTGCATACGTTTATATGTACCTCCATAGATGTGTGGATGTTTTTAACCTATCTATATATCTACATATATGTATATCAATATATATCGACATGTATCTATGTATCTCTCTCTCTCTCTCTCTATATATATATATATATATATATATATATATATATATATCTATATATATATATATATATATATATATATATATATATATATATATATATATATATATATATATATATATATATACATGGCGGTTTGTCCTATTTCCACACAATCCTCCCTTTTGTGGTTTAACCTGTCTGAATACACAACTGGCCTAGGTACATCTCAGGTAGCTTAGTGGACGGTTACTCTGAGGATGGTGTACATGGTTGCGGATTCTAATCCTGGAAGTGGTTATTATTTTACTTTTCAGAGCAGGCACTGGTAGGGAAAGTGTGATTAACACACATTTAAGCAGTTGTAAGCAAGTTTGCTTGTGTTCTGCGTGAAAATAAGCAAAGGTTACCCCTGTAAAGTGCTTATTTTAACCGTGTTTAAGCTCCGCTTACTGTCGCGCAAACCCGTGCAGAACTGCTTACAACTGCTTAAAAGTGCCTTGCACAACCTGCATCCAACAGCCCTTATTCTGGCCATCAAAATAAATTATCAGCCCTTGAACCCGGGACCATGAACACCACAGTCACTGACTTTACCACTAAGGCATATGAGATATGTACAAATGTTATGGTATTTAGAATATACATTTTACTACGGGCATTCCTCACTACTGAAAACAAATGTGACAGTCAGTTGGTGTACATATGCATGACAGATGTTAATGTTCATATGTTTGTGGAGTTAGGTGTTGCAATGTGACCTGACAGGGTGTATTATGGATGAGAATGGTTCTTGTTTTGTGTCCTTTTTTTATTGTCCCCATACTCCATGTATACACCTCCAGTTCACTTATTGAACTTCCAACCCAGGCTTTCCTTGATGCATAATTTCTTTACCCATCATTCCTCCCCCACCCCAATCTCCAAATACACAACAACCATCCCTTCTGTGATGAATTAAGTTAATATTAATAGTTAAAATACCAGAGCTGCATGTGTTTTGTGTACACTTCAATTCCTTTGGATTGCTTCTGTGTCACAAAGTGTGTTCATAGATGTTTATATATATATGGCTATAGATGTAACTGTAGACATCACTGACATGTATATATATATATATATATATATATATATATATATATATATATATATATATATATATATATATTTAGTATTAATTTTTAACAGTTATACATATGTAGACTTGTATATGTTGATTCACAAACTACAGTACATTACAATGTACTGTACATATGTACACAAAGTGACTGTCCCATTTGTGGTCAGTACTGTGGAATGCCTATAGTAAAAGGTGTAGTCTAAAGACCATGCAATATGTATACAGCTCAGATGGCTTAGTGGTAAGTCTCATGACTATGGTGTGCATGGGCTAGGGTTCAAGACCTATGCTGCTTTAAAAATGTTTTTTACTCCAGAATAAGGCTCATTTATGCAGTTGTAAGCATGTTTAAAAGTGTTTGTGTGACATTAAAGCAGCAGTTAAACACGGTTAAACAAAATTTAAAAATGTATAACCTGTGCACGCAAACATGGCCACATCTGCTAACTACTCAGGATATATACATTTCAGTGAAGTAACATCTCACTATGCGCTTACATAACATTACAATCTCGGTTGACTTTACTCTCTGGCACACATGGGTTTTTCAAATGTTTATTATACTGATGAATACTACCTAAATATGCAAGCTGGGGTTAAGGTATACTTTTTAACATGATAAACATCTCTGACTTTATTGGGATTTGAACCACGAATGCACAAATACTATACGAATGCTGTAGCCATTACACTATTGACATTAATGCCGCTTCTGCCTATTTCCTATTTAGATGACTTCTATGTGTAAGCTAGGCTAAGCAAAGGGCTGAGGCACCCAAACCCACTGAGCTTCACTTATTCTTGAAATAAAAACATAAATGAAATGAGAGACTATAAATTAAATTCCTAAATACATTAGGCATAGCCCCTCACTGACACACTTCAAGGGAAACCTTGATGTGTGAATGGGTAACAGAATATACACCACTGGGATCATGTGTCCCAGAACCATACAGCCGGGGGGGGGTTCAGTTTTATAGCTGCAAGACCTGTTGGGGAAATTGAATGGTGTTGATTTTTCACGTTAATATGTCTCTTTTTAGATCACTAAGTGCCCCTATCACCCTCCGCCACCCACTCTGCCTGGAATCACTTAATTGGCTATGCTTGACAGAGGCTCAGTTACTTCATCAATGGTGCAGAGAAAGCCAACACACTGTAGCTATGCTTCTAAATGCCCTTGCGCAGATAGCCTACTACCTATCTGTGAACCACTAAAGTTCAGGCCATCACAGAAATAATATGTGAATAAACAGAGCTTTCAGATCACAATATGCAGTGAAAACTCACCATGTAGTCAGAAAACAGTTAAGTACAGCAAGAACATACAGAACACTGATACCTAATCACTCCAAAAGCCTATCTTGGAAGCTAGAAGACTTGTATCAGTTTAAGCCTTTCTACTGCTTACTAGTAGGTTACCTACAGAAAAGATGAGAAACAAGCACAGATGGGAAACATGCATGCAAAAATACCATACCACTTTGCATGTGTCAACCTTAGGCTTTTGAATACTGGCCAAGGCTATTGTCGCCCCCATGGTGCCTTTTTTAGGCAAGTCTCACAGGTGAATCTCACCTCCATAAACAGCACAATAGCAAAATCAATGAGGGTTATGCTACTCAACTCCAGGAGTTGTAATCACAAAATGCACGCACTCACAGTACTCCTCAGTATGATCAACATCAACATCTGTGCAGTAACTGAAACCTGTTTTAAGGCTCCTGAGAGTACACCAGCACTACCGGACTACAACACATACCACACATTTCGGCCACAGAACATGGACTGACACAGACATGGAGGGGGTGTATCCATATTCATCATGGATACCTACACCTCCAGGTTAGTGGGGCAGCATGATACCTCTGAGATCATCCATGTGCAGCTAACATCAGCCACAACTGCAATGCAAACTGTGGCCTGGTACAGATCACCCTCCATTACCCAGGACCACCACTCCACCTACCTGGAGACAGTGGAAAACATGACAGTCCTACCGTACACCCTGGTATTGGTTGATTTCAACTACCTTACCATTAATTGGGAAACTTACTTGAGTACTCACTTCCAGGCCACGCACCTCTTGGAATTTATCACCTCAAACGTCCAGTATCAGATGGTAAACTCCCTAACCAGAGGTGGAAACATACTAGAAGTGGTAATCACCAACATGGGTGACAGGTGCACCACAGCAGAGGTAAAACAGTCACTGGTTAGATCTGACCATGAACTATTCACTGATGATTTCCACACCCAACCATCTCCCCCACCCAAGGAAACCACAGTGAAAACCTTTCCTACAGCTAACTTCATACTACTAAAGACAGAGCTGGGAGGTTTCACAGCCACCACGCTAAGGGAAAACACTGCTCAAGATACAGAAAGATTTACAAATGCACTCTATAAGCACCTACAAGGATGTATGGCTCGTGATATCATTGGTAAACCAAGACTCGCTCCTCCAAGACAAAGACACAAGTCTGGTGGACCCCTGCAATAAACGGGCTATACAACAGAAGTAGGACAGTAGTCTTGATAAACAGCAAATCCCAAGAAGGGCAGACAACTGTGACCAGTATTAGTAAGAAACTTAGGTCCCTCATGAAATCATCCAAGGCTAACTTCAGCAGGAAAATAGGCAAGGATTCGAAAGATAACCACAAAGCCTTCTTTGGCTATGTCAAGGATCTAAGTGGTAACACACAGATTTGCACTGTGCCGGTGCAATATAGCACAAAATATACTCAACCTACTGATATCGCCAACATCCTTGCAGATACATTCAGTGCAAACTTCACCCCCTAAAGAGTCCACAACAATATCCGAAAAGTACAGTATCCAAGACATCAGAGACACACAGGTGGAAATAGCCCTCTCAAACGGAAAAACAGTGTCAATGGAGGCAGATGGTGTCCCAGACTGTGTCTTGCAAATGCTACAAGACGAACTAACCCCCCACCTAATTAAGCTTTTCAACCTCAGCTTCTACACAGGCTATATGCCAGTGCAATGGTGCATAGCAACGGTTATTCCACTCCACCAAGGTGGAAACACAACTGACCATGGTAACTACCACCCCATAAGCCTGACTAGCATGGTCTTCAAAGCTATGGAGCGCATCCTCATGGCACTCATTAACAAAGACATTGGTAACCTCCAAACACTTAACACAACCCAGGTCAGCTTGGTTGAGTGCAGATCATGCCTACTGAACCTGTTTGACATCTTACAGACAGTCACCAAGGCATTAAATGAGGGGAGAGGGTTTACACATACTACCTGGACCTTGCCGAGGCTTTTGACACAATTCCCCACTCAGGTATTATTGATAAACTCACCAGACTGTACATGAACCCATACATCACAGGATGGGTTGCCACAGGCTTACACACAGAGCTCACATGGTAAGACTAGCAGTCTCCAGGTCCAACTCTTAACCAGTCACAACTGGTGTTCCACAAGACTCAATCCTGGGACCCCTACTGTTTGGCATATACTTCTCAGAGGTACAGGCAAACACAGGTGGACTATGCAGACCATGTTTGGCAAAGACTGCAAACTGGGAGCCATAATTGACAGTCCAGCTGACACAGACATCTTTCAAAGGGCCTCACAGAGACCGACACAGGGTGTCAAAATCATAGCCTCAAACTAAGTGCCACAAACTGCATGGTCATTTTATTTGGGAAAAACTAAACACCCACATATTAACACATAAGTGGCAGCCACCTTAATACAGACAAGGTAATAGGGGATCTTGGGACTAAGGTAGATAGTGATTTCTCCTTTGACAATCATATCTCCAAAGTAGTTAGGACATCCTTCTATGTAGGCCATCTGATTACTAAAGGGTTCGGATCTAGACATACTGAGGTTATAGTACCCTTTCCTCATCACTCATCAGTCCCATCATAGATTATAATAATTAATTTGGGATGTACCTCAGAAGACACTTCTGACAGTTGGAAGGTCCATGAACATACCTAGCCAAGAGGTTTACTGGCCTCAAACATATGTTCTATGCAGCCAGACTGAATAAACTCCTGCTTTACTCAGTGGCATCTCATTTACTCAGAGATGCTCTCTGCTGGCCAAGAAAGCCATGTACAACTCAGGCATAATGGATATGCTCCACCTATGTGAATCCATGTCACAGTGAGCCACACACTGCAGTGAGCTAAACGTTGCCACAACAATAACTAAAACATGCTGGAGGGACAGAATCCTGTCACAGAAACTCCCCATGCTTTGGAAAAACATCCCTAATTACATTATACAGAGCCCCTCACTAACACTCTTCAAGAGAAATCTTGAAGAGTGGATGGGGAACAGTAGATACACCCCAGGGATCTCACCATTGGCTCTTCTCCGCAGAGGGACAGTTAATTAATCAATGGGGTGGCAAAAGCTGACACATTTTGGCTAGGCTCATGAATGCCCTCGGGCAGTTAGCCAAGTACCTACCTATGAACCTATGAACCTATACATACAATATCAGCACATGCTGATAGCTTAATTTACTGTTCAGGTGTTGACTTACCTTGTGCCAATAGCAGTTGTGTGTGCAATAGTTGAGGACTGCCTATGTTGGATGCACACAGTAGACTGCCTATACATGACTGTTTACAGGTAGTCTTGTGTGTGTGCCATCCATTTTTACTGTGTGTGCAGATGGAGAAAGGTGTCAGTCCCTAGGTGCCTACGCTGTCAGTGTGTGGGCTATATGTTCCCTCCTTGCCAAGGCATGGGCATACTGGGCATGCCTCTGTCTGCCTACAGGGGCTGGCTCAGGGTGTTTGTGGTCTGAGTACCTCTGTGCCCGTGGGGCCCTTGGCAATGGTGGTGGCTGTGAGGGCCTTCACCATTCTGTCCCTGTTGCAGCTGTTTCCGTAGGATCATATTGTGTAGCATGGCACATACTATGAAGATGTGGGCACACGTGCCTGTAGAGTACTGCAAGGCTCCACCAGATATGTCCAAGCAATGGAACCGTAATTTAAGCATCCCAAACACACACTCTATGATGATTCTGGTTTGTGCGTGTGCCTCATTATGGCGTTCTTGCATGGGTGTGTGTGCATTTCTGATGGGAGTCATCATCCACGGTTCCAGTGCATAACCAGTATCCCCCACCATGTGACCATATGGGATGCCCCCCTGGAAAATACCTGATACAGCTGTGAGGCATGCCAGATGTGGGAGTCCTGATAGCTTCCAGTGCTGCCAGCACACACATCCATGATAATATCCTGGGCATTGCGCATGACCTGACAGTTGATGGAGGGGTATCCCTTGTGGTTTATGTAGTGCCTACCCTGCACACCGTGTGGTGACTTGATGTGTATGTGCATGCAGTCTATTGCACCCAGTACCTCCGAGTATTTGGCCACATGGTGGAAGAGATGCATATTGCTGGCCAACTCCTCCTGCGTTTGGGGGAAGTATATGTGCTCATTGGCATGTGGTAACAAGGCATCCAGGAACTGATGAAGTACCCTGGATGCTGATGCTTGTGAGATCCCCATGATATCCCCAGTTGGCCTTTGAAAGGTACCTGTGGCTAGTATTCTCAGGCTTACGCATACCTTCATATCCACTGGGATGGGTTCCCCACTGTTTGTTCTGGCTCTGAGGCGTGGCCGGCACAGCTCCACAAGTTGCTGTAGGGTGTCCCTGTCCACCCTGTAATGCTCTACTATCTCCAGATCATGTAGTCCCTGGTAGGTTGCCTTGGGTCTGAACACTCTTCTCCTCCTCTGGTGCCTGAGGTAGTTGTCAGCATCATCCTCCACACCACCTTCAGTCTCCAACAAATGCTGGTGGATCAAAGCTATGGCAGCCCCTAACATATGCATATTAAAAGTTCACCGTATGTATACACCAATGGTGCAGAGTGTATGGAAATACACAAGTGTGTGTGAGGTACTTTCATACTTTATACTATTGTGCTATGGATGCTGCTGATGTCATTGGCTGTGTATGAGCAATTCCAGCTGCAGGGTATCTTAATTATGGGTTTTACAGTGCGCACTGCAAGTGTGGGGCCTGTAGTGTGGAGTTATGCTTGCCTGCCTTGATTAATCTGTTGCCCTTTAATTCACTTTTAAACCTGGATCCCCTCCCATTGTCAGGCATGCATCCACCTGCCAACTTTCTTGTTTTGTACTTTCCCTACCCAGTCATGTGTTGCAAAATGTGTCATGTAGCTGATATAATGCAATTCTGCTTTGTTCTGCTGTGACAGTTTACTGATTTCTTTGCAGTATAGCCCCTCCATTGTCCTGTTCTGCAGGTAGCTGCTTGCAGCCTTGTTAGCTGTTGTCAATGGCCCACTGTAGGTTCCTAGGTGTTAATTAGTCATTTGTACTCCAATTTCCCTGCTACTGCATTTCCTTATTTTTTTCCAATATCCTTCCTGTTTCACCTCCAGTGCACACCGCACAAACCCGTTTACCGAGTTTAAGCGTGTTTTAATCTCCATTCACATGCATACTCGGTTACCTTGTCTGCTCTCAGCTAAGCAAAGCTATAGCCAGATCAACACACACTTTTCCTGCAGCTTTGCTTAGCTACAGGCAAACCAGATTAGCAATTCTCCAATTTGCTTATAGCAGAGATGACACACCCCTCTACTGATGTCATTTGTATCTCAAGGGCACACCTAGGTGTTATAACACTACACTATGTGGTGCATCCTTACACCAGCGGGGAATCTGTGATTCACTATTACTCCTCTCATTTGCATGGAATTGCCTACTAATTCCTAGCTACAACGCAAAACACTGTCACAGCCCCTTAGCAACCCTTGCACCATGGTGTGGTGTAACATGCTTGCCATTGACTATTATTGGGAAGTCATGATATGTGTTACATTGCAGTTTTATTCTATATTTTTCTATTTTCCTTGCGATCCCATTTGCACACCGCTGCCCTGCACTTAAACTTCACGATAGTGCGAAAAAAAAAAAAAAATGTTATTTTTATATTTTGTACATTTTTTTATGCCAATGGCTATATATTTAGCCATTGGCATATATTAACAATGTAATACATGTGTTTGGGAGGCTGTCATGGCTCTGATTTTATGTTTGCAAAAATGTAAATCGTTTTTTACGGTTTACATTTCTGCACCACTTGCTAAATACCTTCATTTGCATGCCACACTGCTGCAAATGGGGTAATTAGCATACAGGGGCCAAAAGCTGTGCAGATGTAGCATATGCAGGTAGTGCACATGGAAACAGCTTGTACCTGGCTCGCTCGCCTGCCATATTTGGTGTTGGAATGCCAACGCTACGCCTGCACCTGGAGCAAACTTCATGAATCCTGGGGCCACTGTATAAATAAAATTATTGGTTGAACATGACGAACATTTGATAGTAACCTGAGTATTCCAAAAGCAGCACCTCCATTGATTACTATTAGATGTTTTAATGGGGACTGTGTACTTAACTGCCCATTGGGTTATCATCAAGTGAAGGAAAATGTTTTACCTGTCCATAGCTACAAAATACAAAGTTTTCACACATTTTCATTCAAAAACTTACACATAATTGTTGACTTGTGTTGACCCTTAACATTCACTCCCCAGGTAGTTAACCCTTGTCTTCAATGTTTTGCAGTGCAGTCATTTTTTCTTGTCAAATTTTCATCTTTGATACCTTTTCAGTTGACAATTTGAATTGTTTGATTATGATGGTAATGATACATGATTTAGCCATTGCAGTCCTTTTGTGTTTTAGTAAAGCTTATCCATTCAATTATATACCTGTTATGTTGTTTTCCTTTGTATTGAACATTAGCCATGGCTTTGAAAGTGTTTCTTATCATAATCTCTTGCAACAGCAACACCTTTACAATGACTTGCTGATTTATCCACTAGAAGTACTTCTTTTTGTCTTGCTATTTTTGTTGAGATAATTTGTGGTAACCGTTCACCTTCTGGAAGAATCAGCTCTAGTTTTACTAGGTCAGGCTTTTCATACTTCCTGACAGACTGTGGACTAAAGTTATTTTCAGTCTCTTCTCCCTTTCTTGCCTCATACCCCAAATCAGTATAACTTATACTATACCCTTTTCTACCACAGTGCTTGCTTTAATGCCTTTCTATTTGTTTTCTTTAGAATTGCAGGCATCTGAGATATTATTAAATCATAAATGTTGCTATAAATACTTGGCTGTTGATATAAATACCTGTGTTGTAATTATGTTAGTGTTTTTCTGAGAAATGCAAGAGTTGCTTTCTGAGGGCTGACTGAAATTCACTTGTTAATATAAATGTACTGTGATACATCTTTTCGCCCCAGGCCCCTTTTGAAAATGGCTTTGCCCAGTAAGACTTTCAAGATCAACAAAGACAAAATGCATAATCATTATCCTGTTCTACTTTGTCCCAACTAGCACTGATGGATATGAAATAGATTCTGGGAGACCATTTTAATAAACTGTTTCTTTAAGTATTCAGATACTTTTTTTTTATTTATGATAGAATGTTTGCAAATGATGTTCTGTTTCTAGTGAGATGCTGCCAATGGACCCCTTTACATTTCATGTGGTAGTGAACCAACCACACTGTCATACTGTATGACTTCTTTGCCATCAGGACACATATCAATTTTTTATTTTATTTTACATTTGTTGACCGGGCTAGTCCAGCTGGATATATGCCCATTTTCAGTGGAGGCCCGGGGAGAAAAGCTCCGCAAATTACAACAACATAAAAGGTCAAGACAAAGACAATAACAGTATAATTTGGTACATAGGAAGTTTTAACAATTATAGTACAAGCCTAAGATTATATATTTTATATTTCAGTAGGAAAAAGGAAAATGTATCTAAGAATAGATGAATAAGACTAATACATTTGCATTAGAAATGGTGTAGTACAAATCTTTATAACATATTACAAAATTAGAAACACCTAGTAATTTATGATAAGAGATACTAAGGTCTCACAAAAACCTAAGAAAGAAAAACACTAGAGATCAATAGATAGAGTATAGAAGATCAACAAACAAGGATGGATTTCTAGTGATAATTAACACATAGGTTGTGATACTATATGAAGGTGTTTGATCATTCCACAGTATATACTTATTTACATGAGAAAAAATCCTAAGGAAGGTTAAGCTCACTAAAAATTACTGAGACAACACAAGATCATGATCATGGGAGGCTAGGAATTGTGGGAGTCTAGTTAATAGTTAAGTACTTAGTCTGGGTTAACACAGGGGCATAGCCAGTGTGATTTGAGGTAGGGTTTAAGCTTGCTTTTAAATAAGCTGACAGAGGATATTGAGGTTAGCTGGCTTGGGAGGATGTTCCAGGCTTTACTTACTGTATTGGAGAACAAGGCGTCACCAGCTAAGTTATTGGATTTTGATATTTGTACAAGTAGGTTGTTAGCTGAGCGTAAGGTCTTGAGGTTATTATAGGGGATGACTAGGGATGTAAGTATGGGTGTATTTTGAGGTAAATACAGGATCTTATGGGTTACTATTAATTGATTGAAAAGTATTAAATTTGGTAGCTCTAACCATCCTAACTGATTCAGATTGATACAGTAATGAGTTCTATAGGAGGACCCAGCTGCAATTCTGGCAATATTGTTGTAGGAGGATGTAAGTTTACTCAGATTACTTCTACATATTTTGGTATAGATAGGGGAGGCATAGATCTAGGTAGAGATGAGGTGGCTACGAGCAATAGTAACCCTGGCTGGAGGTGTAAGAAAGGGTTTTATTCTGTAGAGGGAACCTAGTTTCTTGTTTACTATTTTTACGGTGTTATTAATGTGAGGTTCAAAGGACAAGTTGTTATCTATTAGTACCCCGAGTAGTTTGGTGGTTGGTTCAGGAGATATTATAGTTCCATCATTTGAAGTAATAGTAAAGTTAAGTGGGGAGGTTCTGCGGGTGGGGGTAAATAGTAGCATTTTTGTTTTTTTGGGGTTAAGGATAAGCCGTCTTTGTAGGAGCCAGTTTTCAACTATACTAAAGGTCATTTGGGTTAGTGACTGAAGTTCTGATTGAGAAGCAGCAGTGCATATGAGTGTAGAGTCGTCAGCATATTGGATACAGTCAGCTTGAGGAATTACAGAATGAAGGTCATTTGTAAAGATGGAGAAGAGTAATGGGCCTAATATAGATCCTTGCGGGACCCCTAGAGTGACTGGGATGTGGGAAGATAAAGTATTTTCCCATAGTACAGCCTGTTGCCTGTTATGTAGGTATGATTGGAACCACTGTATAGTATGGCTGTCCAATGACAGGTTTTTGAGTGTGTCTATAAGGAGGTGGTGATTCACCATGTCAAATGCTTTGGACAGGTCAATAAAAACAGCTGAGGATAGAGTATCAATATTATGATTACTGTTAATATGGTTAGTGAAGGATAAGAGAGCAGAGGTGGTGCTATAAAATGGTCTAAAGCCATGTTGACAGGGTGCTAATAAATTGTGATCGAGTAGGTAGGTTAACAGTTGTATGTGTATACATTTCTCAATTATTTTTGCCAAAGGAGATAGAATAGCTATGGGCCTATAATTGGACAACTCTTTGGAGTTACCGCCCTTATGCAGGGGAATAATGTAAGAGACTTTCCAGATTAGGGGAATAGATCCTTCAGAAATAGTTCTGTTAATGAGGATGGATATGGGGTAGGCTATGACTTTAGCAGCTTTTTGCAGGTATTCTGCAAATAATTCATCAGCAGAGAGAGTAGTGGGTTTAAGTTTCTGTATGAGGTTACAGATAAGTGTAGTGGGCACTGGCTGAAAATGAAATTGATGAGAATTATTGGTAAAGGTTGTGGCAGAGCCTGGGGTGTTAGGGGATAGCTGGTTGGCTAGGGATTGTATGGTTTCAGTGAAAAAGTATTAAATGAGTCAGCTATTTGGATGGGATTGTTGTGATCAGAGCCAGAGTATTTGAGCATCCAGGGTGTAGGAGGTTATTGATACCTCGCCAGAATTTTTGGGGATTATTTTGGTTGGTTTGTTGTAGTTGGTAGTAGTAGTTTCTTTTATCGGCTAATATGGCTTTTTTTGTTTCATTTCTTAGCTGTCTGAATTGCAGGTGGTCTGAGGAGCTTTTTGTTGAGCGCCATTTGGCCCATTGTTTATTTCTTTGGAGGATTTTTTGTTTGGTCGTTTTGGTGAGCCATGGTGCCAGTTTGGTTCTAATTCTAACTTTGTGTAATGGAGCATGGCTGTCTAAAATGGTTAGAAATTTAGAGTTAAAGTATTTCACAGCATTATCTATTGGGAGGTATTTCAGGGGTGACCAGTCACAGGTGATTAGTTCAGCTTGAAAGTGAGCAGGGTTAAAATTTTTGGTAGTGCAAAAAGTTTTACAGATGGTAGAGTTTAGGATGACAGTTTTTGTTCTGATTAAATAGGTAAGCAAGTGATCACTTATGTCCTCAGGGAGGGTGCCTGTTTTATAGTTTAGTTGGGGGTATTAGTGAGTATCCAGTCAAGGGTACTAGTTTTGTTGTTAGTTTTATTGGTGCGGGTTGGGGATGTTATAGTTTGGGTAAAACCATATAAGTTGATATGAGTAGAAGGCTGCTCAGATATACAGGAGTTCCAGTTAATGTTAAAATCTCCAAGTATAATGGTTTCTTGGGGGTAGTTACTTGACAGCCAGCTGAGGATAGCCTCTAATGTGTTGATCTTATTGCCTGGGGGAAGATAGACACATGATAGATATATGGCTTTGCTTTTGTTAAGCTGAATCTTAGTTAGAAGAATTTCTGCATTGTTGCAAAGTGGAGGTTTGGAGTCTAACAAGGTAACTTGTAATCCATTCTTATAAAGTATGGCTATGCCTCCTCCTTTTTTAGTGTTACGGTCACATCTTATGATATTATAGCCAGTGGGTAGAACTGCACTGTTTTGTATTGATGGATTAAGCCATGTTTCAGACAGACAGAGGATGGCAAAGGAATAAACATCAATAAGGGCATGCAGGTGAGCTATTTTGCTATTGATGCTACGAATATTAAGATGAGCTATCAGGAGAGAGTTGGGGGGCTTGGTAAGTGTCTGTGTGATTGAAATTGTTGGTGTATCAGGCTGTGTAGCTGTGATAGTGGTAGGACCTGGGTTAGGGTGTATATCACCATCTAACAGGGAGGGGACCTGAACTTTTAGGATGAGTTGTAGAAGTTTAAAAATTGGGTTCTTATTTTTTCTAGCTAGTGGGTTACATTGAGAGATGTGATGGAGTCTATGACATATGGCTGCTGAGTACTTAGCTGAGCTGGGGAGGTTGCTAACACTATGAGTGAAGCTGGGGGTAAGGACAGAGGTATGTGTGATGTGGGTATGCAGTCCTAGGAATCTATGGTGTTCGTAGAGAGTAAGTAGATAGGGAATGATAAGTATAATTAGGAGTAGTAATAAAGGTAAGGGTTTACAGGATCCTTGAGCCATTTGTTTAGGTTAAGGTGGTTAAATGTAGGGATATTTGTGGATAGAGTGGTAGGGTAATGGATAAAGTTAAATGAGTGATGGTTCTTTAATGGGGAGGAGATAGGGGTAAAGTGAGAATATAATAGAGTTAATAGCACTTTAAGGGGAGGAGTTAGAGGTTGGTCCTAATGCATAGGGATGTGGCAGTCAGAGTATAAGTTTAGGACCACTGGGGGTGGGTGAGATTTGGGGGCAGGGTAGGGGAGCGGAGTGAGCCCGCAGGGCGAACGGAACGGGATGAGCCACAGAGGAGTTCACCCTAGGAAAACAATCAGAGGAGCAGTAAGCAAAGGTAAGTAAAGCAGCAGAAGGTAAGGTGACACAATGCCTTGATAATAGAATATGCAGAGAGGGTTGGCAGTGAAGAATATTAGAAGAAAGAAAGAATAGAGTGGGAGTATTAGCTCTTCAAGAATATTAGAATCCAAGAGCCTATAAGTTACTTAAAAATTGGAGTCAGAATGGTGGTCTAAAGGAAACTATTGCCCTCTAGTGGACAAAAGCTGTATAGCAGAGGCAATATATACTGAGAAAAGAGTGCAGGGCAGTAAGTATGCTATAGAGGATTGAAGAGGAAGAACAGTAAAAATACTTGTAGTCTAAGAGGGGGGGAGGGGTGACAGGTATGGGAGCAGATAGTAAAGGCTGCCGGCTGTCCTGGCTGGTGAAAGTAAACTTACAACCTAGGATATCTCACACTAATTGTCTTAAGTCTTTGGTTTAAAGTACGTACTTTACTTATAATTAAATTCCCTTGGGGACTGTAGCAGAGGGGAGGAAAGGTTCAGTTCCTTAGTTAGGGGAAACCGCAGTGTGTTGAGGAGAATAGTTGTTTTTCAGCACGCAGGGCAAGTCCTCCTTAATACTGGGAAACCAGGTTGGGCAGCTGGGAATATAAAGGGAAAAGAGAGACAGTGGTAAGACACACAGAGAGATAAAAAATAGACAGTTACACAGGCTTATTAAGTAGTAACTTGAGCATAGAACAGAGATTAACTTGCATAGTAAAACAGTCTTGACTGCACATATTACAATGTCTCTATCAGTGATAACATTCAAGCAAGACACTTATAAAAGCAATATAGCTCAGGAACAATAAAGGTTAAACTCTTCTATGACTCAGTCAAAGATTACATTTAGCAAGACACTTGTTAAAGCAGCATACCTCTGAAAAAATAAGGTTCAACTTGTCTTAAAACTCTCTATCATGTTTGCATTTGTTATTTGTATAGATAGATAGATATTTCTGTTTTAAAAAGGTAGGCTTCTAATTAGTCCTCCTTATTTGCACACATCATTGTTAATTAGGCTAGTCAGTATAAGGTGCTTGAGCAGAGGATGCTGTGATTTCTGTCGTATGTATAGTAATAGTATGCAACAGGAAATACTGCTGTATATAACTATACAGTGGCAAACAATAGCTCTTCAAATCCATACGATGGTGAAAAGCAGAATCATAAACTCTATACAGCAACCTTAGCTGTCTTTATAGGTCTGAAACAATTCTAGAATGCTTGTAGTCATTAGCATTGTTAGCGTACAAAGAACGCCATGATTCCAGTCTAATATATAAATATATTATGTAACAAGAGCGGTTTATAGTTTTAGTATCCGACAAGAGGTTAGTTCTTATAAATCATACATTGTCCAAAAACAGAGTCTATAGCTCTATGTAGTGACTATAGTAGTCGTAAAAGGTCCAAAGCAACACTTAAACGCTATCAGTTGATGCAGTTTCTGTCTTTTTCTTCTGACTGCATGAATTTGGGATACTTTGTTGACATTTATAACAGTAAATACATGACTTCCTTCATTTTTCTGAAAGCACAATTTCCCACAAGGCTGCAACTTATTTTTCTCCTGGAGAATTCATATTCGTTTTTCCATTTTGCCCATTTTTTTTCCATTTCTTTACCAACTGCATTTTAGTTTCTATTGGTTTTATCAGAGAGTTCTACCAAATACAACATGTAGGTTTAATTGTCTATAGAGTGATTAATGCTGTTTTAAAATACACCTTCAGATGCACAAATAGTGAGAAACACTCAAATAAGACATTCCTTTTCTCATCAGTACTGGCCTCTGTTAACCTCCATAAACATGTTTATTTTTTACAAAAAGTTTGTATTAGTTTATAGTCCTTTTAAAACTGATTCTTATATTTTATTCATAATTTAGTATTGTTTATTTTTTTTCAATCACTGGAGATTGTGTGGAGAAATTAAGCAACCATCCATTTTTGGGCTAGCTACGTCCCTCAAATTAAAATGCATCTTTGCAAAATAATCATACATAGCATTGCTAAACAAAATAAATACATAAGTGTATATATGAAGTGAAATGTAATTTCTAAGAAGTATTGCTTCATATTTTAATACATAATTGTATGTTATAAAGATGCATTCTATAATGATTACTTAACTCTACTTTGATATTAAAGCAAATTGAAGCATTTATGTCAAAGATTTACAGGGGGTAAGGAAGTAAAGCTGTTTATGTATGCTGTCAGATCTATGCAGTAGAAGAAAGACATACTATATGCATTTCTGAATATCTCAGTATGTTGTAAGAAGTTAATTTTAAAGTATGCATTTGTAATTATTTGAAAATACCAGCAATGCTATACTTGCACAACTGAAGGTTAACCACATGCAAAGACATTTTAGGTAAAGATCCTCTGACGAGACATATAACTTACTTGGCTAAATTAATGACAAGAAAGTAACTCAGAATGTCAAATAGTTCATCTTCAAAAAACTGCTATGTAATCAAATGGCTTCTGTGTATGCTAATGTATCTTACTTGAATAGCTACCCTATAAAGAATTGTGCATTCATAACTACACTACAGAGTGTATTCTTAAAGAAAATGCCATTTACAGACTTTTTTCTTTCTTAGCAAACAAGGTGCAGTTCTATAATTATTTGTTCTTGCTGAAAGCTATATTTTGATGGCTTATTAGCTATAAAGTAGCTTACTGACATCTTTCTTGGAAACAGTCTAGATCATGCTTAACATGCTCTTTCCGGTAAACAACTATAAATAAATAAATACACATATGTCTTTTTACTGATGGAGTATGAAATGATATTTGATAAAAAATCAGTGGCTCACTAGTGCTACTAACAGTGCAGAGTGTGTGTGTGTGTGTGTGTGTGTGTGTGTGTGTGTGTGTGTGTGTGTGTGTGTGTGTGTGTGTATGCGCGTGCGTGTGTTTAACATAAATGTTGCTGTCATGATTCCAAACTGTGTTTCATTCTGATAATCCTTTCTGTTTTAGCGTACAAATTTATTGTTATAATTTATTTTCAATTTGCTATGACGCAGTGATATGTAACAGTTTATATTATGTTCAGTGTTATATCTGTGTGAAACGCATTGCTGTGCAAAAAAGTAGAGCTATATATTTAGAATTTGCTTTTATGATTGCCCAAAGCAAACAGTATGAGTTCTGTATCCCATCATTCAGAAAGCTGTGCGTTACACTTTATGAAAAAAAATATTACTGCCTCCAAATGGAACTTAAGATCAGCTGATATGGTATTGAGATGATGGATGCAAAGTCTAAAGAATCATACTGAAATAATAAAGGCAGTATTGAGGTAACAGATTGGTTTTTATAAAAGTATGCACTTTCCGTTTTTAGAGCTCATTTAAATATGTTTATTTCTTGTGAGTGCTTATTCACACAGGGTAGTTTGGCATCACTGTGAAATTTTAAAACAAAACAAAAAATGTATATATATCCCTAAAAGTGTTACACATAAAAAAAGATGTGCTACATTTTAAGAAGTGTTGCCAACTAACACTAAATCAAAGTAATGCAAAAAGTTCTAAATGTGAGCTTTTGCCTTAACCATTTGAAGAGTTTCATATCCGACCACAGTGCTGGGTTTTAATATATATGAAAATCAGCAGTCATGTATCCATGAATATGTGCTTACTATAATATGATTTTGACAGATGGAGAGCTGCAGAGAGCTAACTCTTGACTACAGAAAATCTTTGCTTGACTTGCACGTTATTAAAACTTAGAAACAAGCTCCAACTGTTATTTTTAATATATTATTTCTATTTTCATTATAAATTTAGGCTACCCTTTTGCTTAGATTTTTTACCCACATTGGACTTTACTTATTTGGAATTTTGTGATTTGTTCTGTAGGCAGAATATCATTAACTGAAAGACTCTACACTTTCACATGTGAAAAATAAATATGTTACCCTGCCCCCTGTTTGCACCATCTAAAATTCTGACAACAGTATCCCAGTGAAAATCCAGGAAGCAGTTTCCTCAGCTATGAGTTCCAGGCAGGCTGCTCATTGAAAATGTAATACACTGCTGCCATGTCACAGGTCAGCTGGCAATCTGAATTTTAAAAGGCATATGAATAATATTCTGTTTTATTTTGAAAATGAACTTTGTGCCCTCCATCATGAATCCAATATATGTCTTAATCTTCTATGCTCCTGAAGCCTGCGGCTCCTGGCTGAGTCCTTTGACTCCTGAACCTAATAAGGAAATAGGTTGTTTTCTCATCCTAGTCTCATTTTTAGAGGGGCTGAAACAAACAGCCCCCATTTCAAATGTAATTGACAAAGCATAGAAACATGTATGTTATATAATTTTAGGTTTGCAAGTGAGCTCAGCACCAGGATGTTTTATTTAAAAATTGGATTAAGATGTTGTACCTTTTGAAATATGCTGTCAAGATTTTAAATAAAATGTCTCTGTTGTACTTTTTCATAGTTATGTCAGTACTGCTCACAGCAATGGTGTCTGATTCAATCAGACAGAAATTCAAGACTGAAAATGAAGTTATGCTGAATAAAACATACACAATGCATATGTTCCTGTAATGTGTTAATAAAATGTTATATTTGTCAATTAATAATTTCAGTTTCATCTGGCACTGCAGGTATACAATTTCTCTTTTTATGGTATATCTTCTTTAAGCAGTTTTCTTCATTCATTTAAAGGGGCAAACTGGCAGCATCTTTATCTCACAAAACATTAAGATAATGTTTGCAGTTAATGATTGTCATTTGTCATGACTTAGCTGCACCCCACTTATAAAGGGGCTGGGTGAAATCCTTACATTGTTTCTTGCAGATGAGCACCACGTATCTTTCACTAAGTGTAATCGAGCATTGGAACACTTTCTGCTGCCTTATCCTGTAATTAATTCAGCACAGCTTTACAATCTCGTTGCTGTGCTCCAGCAAATTACTCCTGGCATCTGAATGTGCAATAGAAAGTAGAGTTCATTCTGCTGATCAATGCTGTATGCCTACTGTCAGATTTCAACAGGAGCAAGTTAAAATGTATACTGTCTAGTCCTTTTACATGCCTGTCTTCAAATATGCCATCAGATGAGTGTTTCAGGTACAGCATAACAAGCTTTCAGTCATATATGTGCTCCATGTTTTAGAAAGTGAAATTCAGAAATAAGGTACTGTATTATTGGGTGGGCTATCAGACCCTATCTCCTCTTAATTATACTTCATAAGTATCATATGTTAAAGTTGACATGTCATAGTTAAACCTATGGTTCCAAATGACATGCACTTTTGACTTCAAATAAATAAGCTATGAACAGCAACTGAACCCTGTGCATGCTGAAATTTTATAAATACAGATGGTGAAAACAAGGCTACCGAATTTATAAAAGCACAGCTGTAGATTTGGAATGCTGGATCCAAAGTGTGTATTCAGAACTACAGGAGGTTAAAGGTTTTGCTGCAACTTATTATGTGAGGGACATGTAATACATTACAATAAAATAGAATCAGATTTGCAACTGCATCACTATTTTCAATTACAATGAAATAAAAATGGCATGTATTTCTGATATCAGTATGTGCACATGTAATTCTACATTTTTTTTCTTATGGTATGCTAGATGTTTTCTATTTAACAATGACATAAAACCCAAAGCAATGTTCTCCTATTTAAGAATTTATTGGCACTAATAATTGTTTCTTTTAAATCTGTTTTCTTCTCTATTGCTGAATGCCACTCTCAGTAGTGTCTGGCTTTTTGTTCTCAATATATATACAATTTTTCAAAGTATGACAAGGATGTATAGTTTTTGATTTAAAAAATAATATTTTACAGAATTAGCAAAACAGTTTATGGAGATAACTGCATTTCACACAGTTTTGGCTCACTTATTACCTGCACTTGTTTTGCACTGAAATATTTTTAAGACTAGCAAAGACTAGATCCAGACTTGCTGAATCTAGAATGTTTTTCATACAATTGAACTCAAATCCAGAGATATCTTACATTAAGAAGGGCTTCCCTGCACCCTTGTGGCAGGAGTGTGACTATAGCCTTGTCTGAGCTGGGGATTGCTGAGGGAAGGCTCACTGTGTTATTTCCTATTGGTAAACTAGTTTAAAACTGTTTAATTTCACCTATATATAAGCCTCGTGTTTGTGCATAGTTGTGTACCATGTGATGGGGGTTAGCATTACCTTTTACAGACACAAACACCTAGATCACTTTTTTCTCTATTGTCCAGTCAGTAAAACAATCTTTTGTATCCCAGGCTACGTCCTTCACAAGCTCAAAGACGAACTAACCCCTCACCTAAACTCACTGTTCAAACTCAGCCTCTCCACAGGCTACATACCCATAGAATGGTGCACAGCAACGGTTATTCCACTTCACAAAGGTGGAGCCACAACAGACTCTGGGAACTATCACCCTATAAGCCTGACTAGCTTGGTCTGCAAGGCTATGGAGTGCATCATCATGGAACTCATTAGCAGAGACATTGGAAACCTCAAAACACTGGATCCTACCCAGTTCGGCTTTGTTAAGGGCAGATCATGCCTCCTAAACCTGGTGGACTTCTTTGAGACAGTTACCAGGGCTATAGACGAGGGAAAGGTGGTATACACAGCCTACCTAGACCTCGCAAAGGCCTTCAACACCATTCCTCTTTCTGGTATTATAGACAAGCTCAGCAGCCTGAACATAAATCCCTATGTCACAAGATGGGTTGCCAATTGGCTCATGGACAGAACCCACATGGTGAGAGTTGCGGGAGCTAGGTCTGACTCTAAACCGGTTACAAGTGGTGTTCCCCAGGGCTCAGTCCTAGGACCCCTCCTGTTCGGCATATACGTCTCAGAGGTACAGACAAGCACAAGAGGACTATGGCTGACCAAGTTCGCAGGCGACTGCAAACTAGGGACTATAATTGACTCACCGGCTGACACAGACATCCCCCAAAAGGGTCTCACTGAGACAGATACCTGGTGTCAAAATCATGGCCTCAAGCTAAATGCCAAAAAGTGCACAGTTATTCCCTTTGGAAATAACAAAGTACTCACAAACTACCACATAAGTGATAGTCCCCTAAATACAGAAAATGTAATAAGGGATCTGGGGACCCAAGTAGATAGTAATCTCTCCTTTGATAATCACATTGCCGAACTGGTTAGAAAATCCTTCTATGTGGCCCACCTAATCACAAAAGGATTTGCATCCAGATCAAAAGAGGTCATTGTGCCCCTCTACTCATCACTCTTCAGACCCATCATAGAGTATAATGCCCCATTTGGGATGCACCTTACAAGATACCTGCAACAGCTGGAAAGACCACAGAAGTACCTCACCAAAAGGATCACTGGCCTCAAACAGATGCCCTATGCAGCTCGACTGAAGAAACTCCAGCTGTACTTGGTTGCATACTGCCTGCTCAGAGGTGATCTCTGCCTGACATACAAGGGCATGTCCAACCCGGAATTGATGGACATGCTCCACCTAAAGAAAACCTTATCCCCTCAAGCCACACGATCTAGGTATCTAAACCTCACCACAACAATAAACAAGACATGCTGGAGGGATAGGTTCCTGTTCCAGAGACTTCCCATGCTTTGGAACAAGATTCCAATCTACATTAGGCAGAGCTCCTCACTAGCACTCTTCAAGAGAAACCTTGACGAGTGGATGGGAAACAGAAAGTTTACCCCGAGATCACTTCAGTGGCTCTGCTGGACAGAGGCACAGGGAACTAATCTAAGGGGGTGGCGAAAGCCAACACATTCTGGCTAGGCTTATAAATGCCTTCGTTCAGATAGCCTAGTACCTACCTAAGAACCTATCCCTGCTGCTCTTCAGGCAACTGAACTGCACACTTCTGTACCGCAGGTAACTCAGCTGAGCACTGAGTAGCATCGTCCCACTTTCACTCCTGATCTTCTATAGAATTAAGTCCCCCTTGTTAATCCCAGAGCAATAGCTGATCTAGTTTGTTCTCTCACAAATTACTACTTTGGAATTACCTGGTACTATGGACAGTCAGTTTTCCAAAATGTCTCCAGGCAGGCTGGTTGATATGGGCATTCTGAAGCAATGTAGCAATTGCCTCATGTATACTGACAACCACCTACTACTAAAACAAAAAAATAAAGTATGTGAAGGATGTAACATTACCATTAAACTTGAATCAATCCTTTCAAATAACAAGTAATCAAGGCATCAAACAGGTTGTCATACTCACACCTCTTGTCTTACACAAGATAAAGTCAAGACACATAAACCCACAGATGCAGAGGTACACACCAAGAGTCTACCAAAAGACCAGAGACCTCCCAAGCACAAACAACCCACACATACTGGTACATGAACTGTATTCACTATTACACATAACAACACACATATCAGTGTCTCAGCAATTAAGCCTCAAAGGCCAAACATCTCAAATCCTAATATCTTGGTCATAGGTGACTCAACAGTGAGAAACACAGATATCCCCATCACCAGGTTGGACAAGGAGCAGGTCAAGGTCAGCTACCAGTCAGGTGCCGGGACCAGTCAAGTCATGTATGCACTCAAGTAACTCAGCAAAAATTAACGTTATAATTCTGTCATAGTATGTATTGGAGTGAATGACTTGAGATATACCTCTCTGGACTATATGAAGAGAGACATGACTGAACTCTCAGATTATATGTCCCAGGCAGGTATGTCCAAAGCCCTAAGCAGCATTCTTCTTTCACCTAGGATGATGCCACAGTTCAGACAAAAAGTTATTGATTTCAACAATTGGCTTAGCTTTGGTGTTAATCCAAGGGTATCCAGCATCTGTCAACATGGGAAGATATGATCGACAGACCAAGATGCTTTGCAGAGATGGCCTTCACCTATCTCCACAAGGCATTTGGATACTGCAAAGATGCCTCCACCATAGTGCCTTTTTTTTTAAGGCTATGTCAAAACAACAAAACTTCCATTGTAAAAAAAAAAATCTACTAGAGACAGAGTCAAGGTCAAGTTGCTTAATGCTAGGAGCCTAAACCGTAAATTGCACTCCCTGGAAACACTCCTCACCTTGGAAGATCTTGAATCCTGTGCAGTCACTGAAACTTGGTTCAAGGCCACAGAGAGTACTCCAGCAGTACAAGGTTACAATGCCTTTCACACATTCAGACCCCAAAATGAGCATAAAAGAACCAAAGGTGGAGGTGCATCCATTTTCCTTAAATCCAAATACACCTTGAGACTTGTAAAACAGTACGACTTTCTTGAGGTATTCCAGGTCCAATTAACTATAGGTAAACTACACTATAATATCATAGCTAGCTACAGGCTCCCCACCATGAACCAGGAGAAACACACCATCTCCCTGGACTTGCTAGAGTTGCTCAGTTTACAGCCAAAGACCTTGGTCACGGGAGACTTTAACTTCCTGTCCATCGATTGTGTGACTTACACAAGCACAAACACAATCAAGTCTGAATTTTCTGGACTTTGTTAATTCAAATGCCCTGGAGCAGTTAGTGTGTACTCCCACAAGAGGCTGAAATGTCCTAGAACTAGGACTCACTAGCATGGGTGGGTTACTGCACTACCTCCAGTGTGTTGCCCTCCCTGGTTAAGTCAGACATACGTCTGTCACATCTGACATAAAGATCAGACCTCACACTCCCACAGGAGCAAAATACTGAAAAATTTCTCCAAAGCAAACTATAGCCTTCTAAGTGATAGTAAAAAAGGTTTCAATGCCTCTGCTAACACAGCCAACCATGATTCCTATGCAGAGGAATACAACAATCCCCTATATAGCCACTTAAACAAATGTATTGACTCAGTTGTATCTGACAGAACTAAAAATATGTCACCTCAAAAAAAAAAAAAGGAAAACAAGTCACCCTGTTGGACTGCTAGTATAAATAAGTTATATAACAAAGAAAAGTAACTGATATCTAAGAACAAGAGGGAACTTACTCAGCAACCCTCCACAGCTTAAACAAGCAAATCAGAAATATTGCAAAGTTCTCTAAACCTAGTTATGAGACTAAATTAGCTTCCCTGGCTAAAGACAATCATAAGGCATTCTTTAGCTATGTCCAAAACCTAAAAGGAAATGCTCAACTGTGTGACAAACCTAAAAGGGAATGCATGCTCAACTATGTGACAAACATAGTGGATGGCACCACTCAAACTTAACCTGAAGAAATTGTCAGCCTGCCAGCTGACAGATTTGGCAATAACTTTAACCCCCTGTCCCCACTAGCTATACCCCATAGCATTCCTCACACCAGTCATCTACTGAGTATCTCCAATGAACAGGACATACAAGCACTCTCCAAGGCAAAAAATATGGCCTCTATGGGACCAAAAAACATCCCAGACTGCTTGTTAAACAATCTAAAACAAGACCTAGCAGAATGAATTAGCACTGTCTTTAACCACAGCCTGAGCACTGATTTTGTGCCGGTGGAGTGGAGAACAGCAACAGTAATCCCCTTGCATAAAGGGGGTCCATCAACTGACCCTGGGAAATATAGACCCATTAGCCTGATGTGCCTTATCTGCAAGGCCGTGGAAAGAATCATCATGGACCTTATCTACCAGGACATAGGCCCCCTTCAGACTCTTGATCCAACCCAGTTTGGTTTTGTCAAGGGTAGATCTTGCTTATTAAACTTGGTGGACTTCTTTGAGAATGTCACCAAAGCCCTGGATGAGTGAAAACCTGTACATACTGCCTATTTTGATTTTAGCCAAGGCTTTTGGCACAATTCCCTACCATACCTCTCAACTTCTTATAACAAGAAATCTGGACAAAGACATAAATAAAAGTGGGACAAAGACCCAAACATAGGGACCATTTTTAAATATCGTTCTTACAAACTTAGAACTTTGATAGAATAACAGGTTTTACATTAGCATGAATTTTCTGAAGATTATGAAGTCTGAAACTGAAATGTATGGCATTATTTTCTAACTTTACTCTTTAATGATTTGCTACTAAATTGCCAGAAAACCACAATTTTATGAAAAATGGATCAAAACTATAAGGAAAAATCTGGACATGCTGGGAAAATCTGTACAGTTGAGAGGTATGCTCCCCACTTAGGGATCATTGGGAAATTCTTCCAGCTGGAGATTAACACATACATCACTAAATGGGTAGCCAACTAGCTCACCAACAGAGTGCATACTGTCAAAGTTGGATAGGCCCCTTCCACCACTAGATCAGTTACCAGTGGTGTACCACAGCAATCTGTACTGGGCAATCTACTGTTAGGAATCTATTTTTCTGAAGTCCAGGCAAAAGTAGATGGCCTGTGGCTTACCAGGTTTGCAGAAGACTGTAAACTGGGCACAGTCATAAAGTCCCCCAATGATCTCAACATATTACAGAAGTGACTGACACAAATAAATGATTGGTGCCAAAGCCACGGACTAAAACTAAATGCAAAAAAAAAAATGCTTCATTATCCCCTTTGGGAAAGACGTAGCCCCTGCTAATTATGAGATAAATAGCATCCCCTGTAAGCTCAACCCTAGTGGTGTAAGACTTGGGAATACAGGTTGATAGCAATATAAACTTTGAACATTATGTGTCCATAGTGGTAAGGAAAGCCTTCTACACTGCACATCACATAAATAATGGCATCACATCCAAGACTAAGGAAATCCTAACTCTACTGTACTCAACCTTTATCAGACCAATAATTGAGTACAATGCCCCCTTCTGTAGGCACCTCACCGGACACCTGCAGCAACTGGAGAGACCACAGTGGTTTCTAACCAAGAGAATCCATGGCCGCCAAAATATGATCTACATGGAAAGACTGGAAGCTCTGTCACTGTTCCCTGCATCATACATGCTACTGAAAGTAGCCCTTTGTCTGGCCTACATAGCAGTCTCAGACCCTGCTCTAATGGAAATGCTGCACATCTGCAAATCAAATGAGATAAGAGTCACTCACTCCGGGGATTTCAACTTAGCCTATGACATTAACAGAGCACGTGGAAGAGACAGATTTATCTCCCAGAGATTGGCCCTTCTGGAATAATCTCCCACGTCTCAAGAAACAGAGCTTCTCAGTGACCCTATTTAAGTAAAACATTAACAATTGGATGTATAAGCATAAATTCACCCCAAGGGTGGCACCTATGTCCCTCGTTGAGAGGGGCAATTGGTGCTGACCATAGAATTGCTCTGCTAACAATTGTACTTTTTTTTTTTACATGGCTAGGCTTGTAAAGGCCCTAGAAGCATTAGCCTAATCATCTCCTATGATCCTATGTAGCAACCTTGATATGCATGTAGGGCAGGGTTTACACAAGAATCGTTTGATCCATGGCCATTGTTTTTCTGACAACTGCCACTAGGTGACAGCAGTGCCACAGTGAGTTTTCATGTCTTCCAGCAGGCTAGTGGATTCTTGATCTTAAATGCATTGTTTCCGTCCCGTCCTACACAAACTAAGAAAAACAAAAAAGAGGCAAATACTAAAGAGTTAAAACCACAAAAAAACTTTCATTTAATAATATAAAATTAAACAATTTCATCCTCTAGTGACACTGACTTCATCAGAGTGAAGTCTGTGTCACTAGAGGATGAAAGTGTTTAATTTTATGTATTTAAATTAAAGTTTTTTTGTGGTTTTAACTCTCTAGTATTCACCTCTCTTTAGTTGTTCTTCCTGTCCCATTCATTTCTGTGCTTTCAAAACAATCCCATTACCACCCCATACTTCAGACTGTATGACTGATACATATTCAGTGAAGACATTTTGTTGAATACCATCTCATTCTAGAGCATTTTAAACACAAATATTAGTGATTCCCAGCACTTTAGTGCTACATTTTAATCCCAGCACTTTAGTGCTACATTTTAAGTACTTTCTAGTTATTAATGAACTTCATTAATGCATCTTCCTGACTATTCCACTTAATGAATATTGTAATTAAAACATAATCTGGCCTGCACAGAAATAGACCGCAGGAGTTGCAGTCTTGTAAGACAATAAGAACTGTACCAAGATGACAGGTTGATCTGGAAGTGCAAATGGCGTTCAAAATGAAATGACTATTATATTATTCAAACAGTAAAGAAAGTGTAGAACATAGAACAGTGCTGGATTATTAGTACAATTCTACATCAGTGTTGTGTAACTGCAAGTAAAGGTTAGAAGGCTGTACAATATGCAATGTAAGATATGGTCATGGGTCACAGTATACATAAATATATAAAGAGTGAGAGTTATAGGATATGTCTAACACAGGTCTAACACATAGACACACACACACACACACACACACACACACACACACACACACACACACACACACACACACACACACACACACACACACACACACACACACACACACACACACACACACACACACACACACACACACAAACAAACATACACCCACACACACACACACACACACACACACAAACATACACACACACACACACATACACACACCTAGATAGACATTTGCGAAAAGAGACAAACTTTCTCTATCAGGAAGAACTTAAAGGTGCCTGTGTTTTGTTAAAGCCAAACTGGTGTCATCCTGATTAAACACTGTTTTTTACCATTTAATATTAATGTGTGCAGTCCATGTTTAGATATGCTAGAGTTTAAGTGTATACTGCATCCAAAGGATGTTAGCCTTTTGAGTGTCAGGCTTTTTTTGTACATCCACTTTCCATTTTAATGTATGTACTATTTGTTTGTAATATATTACATCAATGCACTAATAAAGGGCATAGACTCGAAAGCTTTTCTTTTATATTCACCGTTGAACTCTATTTTTATTAAATTTTGGACGTTAAGCTTGTTTTTTTTCTTCTATTTATATTAAACATCTCATACAAATATAGTGCTTACTGAGTCATAAAATGTTATTTCTTTAAATATAATAGCTTTTTAGTGTTTTTTTACTGGCTTGGAAGGGTTTGTGGGATTGATGTATAATGTAGAGGTGGCTTGGATTCACTCATGGACATTTTTGTGTGAATTGTAGTTCCTGTCTAAAAGTAAATAACCATAATAGCTTGAATCACATGCTAAGATCTCAATGAGTGCAAGTTAGATAATAAGCAGAAGACAGTGAATTGCATTCTAAACCACTCAGTTATTAAATAGTTCTGAATGCTTGCAGTATACCAAAATAATAGTTTATATAATAGACTATAGAATGATACTTCTGATAAAAAATAGATTAAGTTTATCTGTTATTGTCTCTTTTTAATGATAACAAAACTTAATATATCAGAACAAATTATTATGGAAAGTTTGAATCTTAAAATGGAAGATTTTTCAGATGTTTGTTTAGATACTTTTAGACATAACTTTTAAGAAAAAATAGGACTGATTTTAACACTAGTACTAGATTAAAGACTATAAAATATATAAGGGTAAATTTAAATGTTCTGTTATATGATATTGTACACTAGGATTATAGCTAAAATATAAAACACAGGAATATAGCAATAATGCAAGACATAGTATACAAACAGAAATAGAAAGTGATCAGGATAAGTAAATATGTATATAGTTAAAGAATATTAATATATTTACAAGGGTGGGATTTTGGTATAGTTGTTAAGGTGCTCACCTTATACGTACACGGTCCAGGGTTTGATTCTGACATGAGATAAATGGCTCTTAAAGACAGCTTGCCTTATACTACTTTATGATCCTATGAAAAACTTTAACCATAATAAATAAAACAGAACAAATATAAAGAGATCTGACCTATAAATTAATAAATATGAAAAGAACAACTGACTTTCTCCCTATAGTAGACTAGGGAAATAATGTGCGGTACAGGGAAAATGATTTTAGAGATATTCAGTTTGGTCACCTTATAATAAAAATTCTGAACCCCTGCTTAACTTTTCTTATTTATAATAACACACTGATGAACTTTTTTAAGATGATGCATACTAAAAGTATGAGACACTAATATAAATCAGAAACATAAGCTAAGCAATGTTAGTCTAATGGAGAGTTGGAGATGTAGTTTGTTCATCTTTTTAAACAAACTAGGAATACATTATTCCATTGTAGAATGATTTAATGCTTTAGGGTTTTATCATTAGGTAATTTTATTTTTATTTGTTTCAAAAGTGTTGTCCATAGCTGAAGATTTCATATTTGTTATATATAAAGAATATAACACATTCAGTACATAAAGGTGATTTCATTATACCTGTGTATTTTCTCTCTCTTATATGATTGTCTGATTTTAAATGCATATCTATTAACATGAATGGATTGACTAATCCAGTAAAGAGGGGGAGTCTGTTCAAATAGTATTTCTACAGGAAACACATTTACTGAATAAAGATGCAAAGAAACTTTCATTAAAGACTTATTTGTTTTTTAGCAGGTTCTGGCTTTTCAGCTAAAATAATTAATTTTATGGAAGAACTTTCCAATAATGCCTAAAGTAAAAGAAACCTCTGTTTTTAAAAAAATGGTATGTCAAGCATTATTATAATTGAGTGGAACAGAAAACTATATACATTGGTGAACACTTATTGGATTCGAGGGGTTGGAGCTGAAGATGCAAAAAAAATTACTTAAACATTATCACCTATTACATGAAAGGTGAATTCATAATAGCTAGTGATTTAATTGTATTTTATCAGACAACGATTCCACAGCAGATAGAAAGCTGAGAATCACATCTTCAGCCAAAATTCATATTTGTATAAATCTAATGAATTTAAAGTATATATATATATATATATATATATATATATATATATATATATATGTATATATATATATATATATATATATATATATATATATATAGGTCCCCTTTGAATAGTCGACATTTCACAATGTCGGCATTCATATGGCCGAGACCATATGATCGACATTTGAAATGTTGACCATGGGCAACTGACATCTCTCTACAGTGCAGAATGGAACGATTTCCACTTCTGCACTGAAGTACATTCTCGGAGTTTAATACATCACAGGAGATTACCAGCACACATTACTAAAATAAAAGGATTCAGGGATTGGTATGTTAAAGTGATCAAAAATTCATAGAAATAAATATGTGGTGAAGAGTTTGAGATTGTCCTGTGGGATTTTCTAAAGGCTTACTTAAATGGAAGAGTTACAGGTTGGTATATTATTTAAACCAGAGAATGGGACAAAAAATTGAATATGCTACAGGCAAAAACAGACACACTAAAGTTAAATCTAAATGCAAATGACATTATCAGGCAGGCTTAACTTAAAAACATAAATACAAAATATGTTGAAATTCTAAATCATAAAGTTTCAAAAAATTTGGAAAAACCTAAATGCCTTGCATATTCAGCAAACCCTTTAAGCTTGCATAAATTTCTTCTTCGATCAAAGAAAATGAATGAGTTTTCCAAATATTGGATTCACTACACCAGGTTTTTGGACGACATTTGTATATTCTGGACAGGTCCGAGACAGTGTATTGATGACTTTGTCACCTACTTACATTCTACTACAACTTTTTTACAGTTTACACATAGTATATCCACAGACCAGGTCAACTATTTAGATGTCACCTTGTTAAAAGAAGGTGATGGCTTCAGTTCATGTGTATACAGGAAACCGAGTTTTTCTAACAGTTATCTACACTACAACAGTTCGCACCCTAAATTTCAGAAGAGGTCCATACTCAAGGGTCAATTTGTCAGGGCTTCCCGCATGACCTCGGATGATTTCAACTTTTACAAAGAAGGTGACAAGCTTACATCCCTCTTTTTGGCCAGGGGATACCCCATTGCATTGATTAATTCAGTAAGGGAAGAGGTTCAGTCAGCTAGGGGTTCTAGATTTAGTCCTATTCTAGGTATGAAAGAAACAGTGAACCACGTAGATTCTACCCACAGCCCTCTCACCCCATTTGTCTCTAGTCAGGTTTTTGTTACAGAACATAGTCTCGATGTGGGGGACATTAGAAACATTATCCAAAAGGAATTAAAATCCTTTGTGGATTTTACCGACTTGAACAATTTAAAAGGCTTGACCTGTAAATTTGTATACAGAAGGGGTTTAAACATCAAGAGAATTTTGGAACAGAACATCAACCAGAGTAATATTGAGCAGCGTAGGAAAGGTACGTTTTGTTGTGATAGATGTCCACAGTGTAAACATGTTATAAATCAGGAGTATATTTACCTGGAGAGTAGAAACAGGAAGATTTGTTCCCATCACTACTACAACTGTAATTCCACCGGCATAGTTTACTTGGTTATCTGTTCATGTTGCCAAGCATTCTATGTCTGCAAGACAGAAAGGCAACTTAAAAGATGTATCTACGAGCATCTTTACGAAATACAGAAACAATGCACTACTAATGCACTTTACAGACATGTAGTTGTATGTGAGACTGCATCTTTTACATTTTTTGTGTTGGAAGCAGTTACTAAAAGCACCAGGGGAGGCCATTGGGCAGCACGTCTGTCTCACAGGGAAACGCATTGGCAGATTTTGTTGCAAGCCAACAAATTTCCAGGCCTAAACGAATCTATTTCTATCATGCCCTATTTAAGGTTAAGGGCAGATCAGTTGTAGGACTGGACATATTATTATTAATATTATTTTGATTATGTATTCAAATATTATATTATACTGATTCAACAATTTTTTAAATATTGTATTTAATGGGCATTGAATGCGGAATTGTACAGAAACTATCTATAGACAATGACTTTTTATCTTTAATTTTATACAATTTTTTAAAAAAAATTTTTATTGTAAGACAGAGTAAAATTTGTATTCAAGGTGTGAATGCAACTATTTTTGTTCTGTTTTTTGTTAATTGTGATTTAATATTTTTACTACAATTTTTTATACTATTTGTGACCTGCATTGTAAATATGGGTTTTTGGTTTTCACTGTAAGACACAGAATGTTGTTTGAAACACACATACAACATATGTATTTCTTACATATATATTTTAATATGTTTAACTGGTAGTAACAAGCAGCATTTTGTAGTGGTTTTTCCTTTAACAATAGAACAGTTTTGTGGTTAATTATTTAATTACTACACTAATTTATCAATTAGTTGGGTATAAAAGTAGGGATACAACTGATTGTTTTCATCTGATGAAGTTGCATTGTCGACGAAAACGTGTTTAGGAATTTTGTGGCGTTAAACAATAAAGGTGCTTGTGGAGTTCATTGTCTGGAAGTGTTCTTTCAACTGTGGTTTGTCCTCATCGAGTGGTTGGCTCTTCTGGACAGCTGTTCCTGACCTGCTTGTTGTTTTTTTCCATGGAAGAGTTACAGGTTGGTATATTATTTAAACCAGAGAATGGGACAAAAAATTGAATATGCTACAGGCAAAAACAGACACACTAAAGTTAAATCTAAATCCAAATGACATTATCAGGCAGGCTTAACTTAAAAACATAAATACAAAATATGTTGAAATTCTAAATCATAAAGTTTCAAAAAATTTGGAAAAACCTAAACGCCTTGCATATTCAGCAAACCCTTTAAGCTTGCATAAATTTCTTCTTAGATCAAAGAAAATGAATAAAGTAAATGATATCAAAGAAATTATAACACATACAAATAACGAAAAAGATAGAGGTACAGATATTAAAGTTATTCCTGAGGGCTTTAAAATGTTTTATAAACATATATTTATTTTATTTTATTTTACATTTTTTTATTTATAATTTATTTATGTATTATACAGTTCTTTATTTGTTTATTTATAAATAATAATACAAATAACCCAGATAATGATGATATAGTTGAAACTTTTCTAATGGAAAATAATAATAATAAAATAACAAGTGAACAAATAAAAGAATTGATAGATCATTCACTTTAAAAGAAATAAAAGATGAAATAAAAAGTTAAAAAATAATAAAGTGCCTTGCTTAGATTTTCTTATATCAGAACTATATAAAATACTACTGCATAATGCAAATGTTAGATAAGGTCTACAGAGAAATAAATATAACTGCTGAAGTCCTCTGTCATGGAAATATTCCATTATAGCACCTATTTTAAAAGAAAATAAGGATCCTATAACGTGTTCATTATACAGACCCATTTAACTTTTAAACATAGACTATAACATGTTCATGTCCATTTTATCTAACAGAATTAATCTTCTTATAGCTAAACTAATTAACAGTGATCAAACTGGGTTTATTTTAAATAGATAAGTACAGGATAATATAATACGAATACATACATTAATAGACTATGCAAATAAAAATAAAAAGGACTTTCTATAATTAGTCTAAATTTAGATAAGACTTTTTACTCATTGATTGTTTGAACCTGTTTAAAAATTTAAAGTGTATATTTTCTCACCTAAGCTATTTGCATTAATTTCTAAGTTATACAATAACTGTTGCACTTATGTCAAAATAGGTTCTTTTATTTCTAATCCCTTTAAATTCCAAAAAAGACACAAAATAAGGCTGTCCATTATCACCTTTACTTTTTGCATTAGCTATAGAAATGTTTGCTAATAGTTTTAGATCCAATAAGAACATTAGTCCTATCAAAATACAAGAAGATTTTGAACTAAAGATTCAACTCTTTGCTAAGGATATTTTACTAACAACAGGACATACAGAAAATTCTTGAGAACATATAATTAGTTCAATGAGTCAGTTTGAAAAAACCTCGAACTAATGCTTTAATCATAATAAATAAGTACATTATTATTTAATAAATAATTTAATTTATTATTATTTTATTTATGTGTTTGACATTTGTTTATCTGCGGTGGTGGTGCTGCGGTAGTGTTGTCGCCTCACAATTAGACGTTGCCCGTTCGATTCTCTGTTAGAGCATCTTCTGTGTGGTGACATGCGTGAATGGGTGTTCCTTCATTGAAGGTTGTGCGTTAGGCCTGGCAAGCCAGTATGTAAAAATCTACTGCCAATCATTAGCGGACCGGAGTTCTGCTGTGGTGACCCCTAACCAGGAAAAGCCGAAAGACACAAACAAACAAACATTTCACATTTGTTTACAGGAATAGGCCATTTGGGTTACATAACCCATTTTTAGCGGCAGCCCAGGGAGAAAAGTTCCCCATTTACACATTTCCCACACTTTATACAATAGCTTGCACATGTTATACAATAGATGGATATTACTAGGCAGGCACATGCAGTTGCTTAAATATTCTAACTTCAATTGGAATAGGAGCCAAATGAAATACTTTAGTGTAACTATTATATCTAATAGTAAAGAAATTATACAAACAGACTTTCAACAGGTTGTTGATAAAATTTTAAGTTTACTCACAAATTGGAACAAATTCTTCTTTACCATGGAAGAATGATTAATGCTTATTAAGATGGTAATTCTCCCTAAATATTGTTTGGCTTGCAAACTTTAGTACTATCTCCACTAAAAATGATGAAGAAGATTAATAATATTTTACTTAAATTGTTTGGCACCATAATAAACCAAGAGTTTCCTTTGATCGGCACAGAAAAAGTTGGGATAATGGTAGAATAGAATTCCCTGGTATTCAATTGTATGCTACTTCAACAATTGTAAAAGTTATAGCATTGTGGATAAATTCATCTTATGATTCAAAATGGAAACAAATATACCAATAAATATTAGTAGTAAATAATAAATATATCACAACCAGTTGTAAACAAATAGTTCCTAATAGTTTTATCTGGTTATTAAAAGACTTTTATGTAAATGGAATTATACCCTCTTCTCAAATTCCCTTTTTAAATGACATCATTTTCTCCCTCTTTTCAAAAGTTCACATATTCTAGCCATAGCATTAAAGACTTTAATTTTCTAGGTTTCCAATTGCATATACAAATGACTGCTTAGAAACTCATAACTGCAACAAAAATGTGTTGAAAATTAAAGGTCCAAATACAATCAAGATTCTGAGAACTGGTTAATTTTACAAACATTTAGAGATTTTGGGAACATAGAGACAGATAAGATAGTTAACCTACTTAAGAAATTGTTCCTTTAATTATTGGAATTTTTAAAAATATCAATAATAATATAATGAAAAAATAAATCATATTTGTACAAATTAAAAAATACATTAGGTTTCATAAATTTAGATCATTCCTATTGAAATGATTCCTCATACATTATCTATGAAAACTTCTCTGAACGATTTAAGACAATATTAAAATCTACAGATAAAAACACATCCTTATTATTTTGGAAATTTTTACCTTGGAAATTCTTGCACAGAACTTTTGTCAAACCTAACAAAATTACAATTATGTATAAATCAAATAGAATTAAATGCTGGAGATGTGATTCTGAAATAATATCTGATTAGATGCATGTGGTATATGAATGTGAAGTCATCTCCCCTTTTTGGAAAGAAATTAATAACTTCATTCAAGCACTATGGTCAGATAGATGTAATATTTCTAAATCTTTCACTTTATTTAGTGCTTTGATTCCTGAGATAATTACAAAAAAAAACTCAAGTGCCTCTTCTTTGGTCTATTCTTGCTATAGTCAGAAATTAATTACTAAAACATGGAAAAGTAAAGTTACCCCATCTAGTGCTGAATTTATTAGTATGGCAAAATTGTTTGCAGTAGTGAATTTCATAATATAAAGATGAGAACTTCTAATATTACACATTTATATAAATCTTGGCTTAAACTTAAAGACTTGCTTGAAAAAAATGTTAATTGTCGTTGCTATGCATAACTTTGATGTATTAATCAGCTGTGGATCAATATAAATAGTTGTTTGTTTGTTTTATAACTGATTTCTTTAACTATTGTTTTAAAACCAAAAATAATGCATGATAAAATAGGAAAGCATGCTCTGGTTAATTTTTGTAATAGAAATGAGCACTGGCTGTCTTAAAATACAGTGGAACAATGTATATAAAGCTGGAAAGTCTACAAAGGACCAAATGTAAATGAACAAAAAAGATTTGGGATAAATGAAACATGTTTATTTCTTGTTTAGAGAGACTGAAATTGGTGCAAAATGAGATAACCTATATAAAGCATCTATATGGAATCCAGTAGTGTCACTTAACTAAAGGTCCAAAATGGATAGGATGCTTTAGTTTGTAAATTTAATTTTGTTGTAAGCTTCACTGTTTCACCATAATGTGTTGGATTGCACAGGACAGCAAAACACATTTCTCCACTGTGGAGTCATCGTGAAGTTAGCATATATAATTTAAGGGTGTGAGTGCATAGTCCCCCACATGGATGGTGCAAGAAAACTTGCTCCCATCCAAAAAAAAAAAAAAAGATATGTCGGTGTAATTTTTTTTGTTTTTTTTACACCTGAGATGGGAATGCAATCATGTCATGTGCTATGCAAAATTCAAGGCTTCAAAATCAATGAATGGTTACTGACATGTTATAAATAAAGAAAATTACTGTGTCACACTTGACCAGAATTAAAATAAGTCTGCTCATCTGACCTGATCACAATTAGGAAGAAGTTCAACAAAGTAAGAGGAGAGAAGAGAAGAAAAGGAACACAAATGGGCCTGTTGGTTTCCATAGGAGGGGTTGGGACATGCAGTTCTTGCTATAAGAAGAAACACTGAATTTATCCACATGGAAATGGAGGCTACTTGTGTTAAATCCTTCAGGTCTTAAATACAATGAGATAGCTAAGAATATAGAGTCGAATTATACGTAAGACAACTGCTGTCACCGCTACAAATTTATTTAAAAAAGATGATGCTACATACAACAAAAAACACTGAGGAGAGTCAGCAATTAATTTACAAGCACAGGGGTTGGAAATAAAAAAAATGAATTACTTCAAGAACCAGATTCAGTCAGTCAAGTGATAAATGCTGATGCAGAATGTGCAATAAACAGATAGGAAGGAACACTTGTATAAGATAAAGCCTGTGGAGGCCTGTGGCGTAGAGGCATAGTAAAGAAAAGCATGCAAGAAGAGAAGAGCACGTACAGGAACATGCAAAGAAAAGACGGTGAAGGAAATGAAAATGAAAGTCAGAGAAGCAGCCACATCAGTGACAGTAAAGCAGAAGCTGCTGACTCAAGGGGGAAGGAGAATCAGAGCTGCTAATGATATCCGGTGGGTGAAAACGTAGAACCCATAAAGGAAACAGGAAGTTACTCATGATCGATTCCAAGCAAGATGCAGCACTGACTGGTCACATTGGAGATCCCAAGGTGCACAGGGGCAGAATAATGTGACCAGTGGCTGAAGTAGAGTAGTGCAAGCACAAGAGACTTACATACTTTCACGGGATGCTACAGAACACGAGTGTAACGGAAATTATCAAAATAAATAAATAAATAACATAAATAAAGATGTGTTGTTCTTTCCTGCTTTACTTAAGCTGTCAGTGTATAATAAATACAAAACATATAACTGCTTATAGGTTTAGCAGTTTCAACTACAGGCTTAGGGAGACTGCAAACTAAGGGGGATGAAAAGAAATGAGGGGAGAGAAAGACAATGGGTAATGATGGCATATTGTAGGACAGTTTACTGAAATTTGATTAAAGAAAGTACCCAAAAGGTACCAGAGAACAGAGAAATCAGGGGTAGTAAATTAGAGGGAACTATGGGGATATAATTCGGAAAGAACAGTGTGGAAATTAACTGCAATCAAAGGAAGGAGAACAGGAGTCAGTCATTGGAAAACTAAAATAAGGAAATGATAATACGCTTCAAAATATCATTCTGAGGTTGTAAGGTAACCTTTCATGATATGTACATAGCTTACAATGCAAAACAGCCAAGGGGCCCTTGACTTCAAACAAGAGGCTGCCAATGGAATATGGAACAGATACTAAAGTTATTCATGCAAAAAGAAGGATCGGGGACTAAGAATTTTCTTTTCATGTGTGAGTTACAGAACTGAGAACTGTTCTCACAACCAAAAATTGACCATAGGTGTGTTGACACCCATAGACAGGTTGGCAGGGGTGGATAATGGGTATAGCTCAAAATTAAAAGAGGATGAAGTAGAAGTATGTTTGTGGGGACTAGAGGTCTGGTTGTATCAGAAGCAGAAATTAAGGACTGACATATAGTAAGAAGATGTGCGGGTAGGCAGAAGACAAAACTGGGAGGCCAAGTAAGAAGATTTACCTTTTACAATCTGTTAGGTGGCAGGGGATTCAAATGCCATAAAAAGGAAGAACTTTTTCTTTGGGCATTTTGGAAACTGAAGAAGCAAAAAAGCCTAATTCAGACACATAATTTGGTGCTTGGTAGACTAGTGGATTCCTTTTCTAGAAAAGCATATGTTGTGGAAGAACAAGACAACAAGACTATAGCATGGGCAGAGATCTGCCTGGCACTATCAAGGCACTAAAGGAAATATATCAACATATAAGGGAGATAATGTGTTTCTTTTTGTTTTCTGCATTCAAAACAAGCAATTGGCTAAAGGACTAAGGAAGTACACATTTCCTATGGGAATTACAAAATATAGTCAACTTTTTAATGGGTTGCTTGAATTCTTTGATAAAGTATGCAGTCGTTTAATGATGGTTTTGGCCCAATGTCATAATAAAATCAAACAATAACAGAACCTAAAATTGAGAAACAAGATTAAATGAGAATATATTAAAAGATTGAGAGTTTGCAGTGTCTTCAATTTCCTATAAATTATCATTTAGAGGCAACATGACAGAATAAACATGTAAAAACAAAATAGTAAGAGATGAGGACAGTTAAAGAGTAGGAAGCTTCTATCGTCTGTTACTCACGTAAACTAAGTTTATGAAGACAAAAAGGAAATATTAATAATGAAAACAATGAAGCCCTCACACCCTGCCAGAATTCCCCAGAAATCTGTGCAGTTGGTAGAGAGACTAAACAGAGGTTCAAAACAATACTGGATCAGTGATGAATGTCAGCTGCAATGAAGGAAGAGACAGACAGAGTAACAGAACATGGCGGCAGCATATCAGAGGACAGCAATGCAACATTAGAGCAACCTATTCAATTTCCATTATTTTGTACTGTTAGGTAAACATCGCATTGTGTTGCTAAACATTTTGCTTTTGTGCCATTAAGAATGCTGTATTTAGTGAACACTTTAATTGACTTAAAATAGCATGCTTCTCAGGATAAATTTATTTAATTTTTTTATTTATTTATTTACATTTACATTACATAAATTTAAGGTGTTTATTAGCTGACAGCAAACTTGGTCCTATTCTAACAAGAAGGAAAAGAACATCTAAACTACTTCTCATCCAGGCCCTTAACATGCCTGAAATTATGTGTGAACAAAACTTAAGAAAACTGGTAATTAAGACTGTGAAACAGATTGCACAATAAATCACAGACTGGGTAAAAGAAGTTTAATGAATTAAGAATCAAAAGAGGTATAAGGATGACTGAGACGTGGGTTAATGATTATAGATGCTGATGAACGAAAAGAGAAAAATGTTAGCACTCTTGTTGGGCAAGGTCGGCTATGAGCCTATACCTGATAAATACATAATGATGGCATATAAGCACATAGACGTAGAACTGATTGGAATTCTACACAATGGTCAGACTAATACAGACACTCATGACACTTTAATGGTTAAGTGCCTAAGAACTTGAGACCAGATAGGGATACTGAAAGTTTACAAAACTCTAGCTATTTATTTAGATAATGTATGCAATATTGTGACCTAAGATACTCCTTTGTGTATAAAACATTTATTAAAACTTAAAAAGGCTTAACTGGGTTTTTGTTAGAATGCATTGCGATATGTAAGACCCTGCATTTTAAATATGAATATGGGTAAACAATTGTTGCTGCTTACTACTGTGTATACACAAAATAAAACCAATAGTTGGAGTCATTTTCAGACAAAGCAAAGTGCAGCAAATTATTTTTGTCTGACAACAGATTTTATCACCAAATCAAGGCAGCAGCAGTGGGGAAAGAGCTAGTCCAGGCTTTGCAAATGTGGTTCTTAATCTTAAATAGCTCTCCTTTTTAAGATGAAGTTGTTTAAGGCAATATTAGTTTATGTTCACTTCCTGAAAATGATTTTTTTTTTTTCATCTGGAAGGGTGGTAAATATAAGCTACTTAGTTTTTAAGAATCTTTCTGAAACAGTTGTTTCTCTAGAAGAAGAAGTAAATTGGGACAAATGTAATATTTACATGCTGTACATAGAAAAAAACATCTTTATTGCTAAATATATTCAGTACAGTAACAGCCATCCTTTATTAATTAAGGAGGATGTGGTAAAAAGTCATACAATCATATTACACTAACCCTGGGATTCATGAACCTTGCGCCAGGCGCCCGCATAGCGTCGGCGTTATAAAGCCAAATATGGCCACCGAGCGATTCAGGTATGAACCAATCCCACGTGCACTACCGGCGTGCGCCGGACCTGCGCCGCCCCCGGCGTAGGTATGCTAAACACACTGTGTGCGGTATTGCACCATGCAAATGAAGGCAAATAGCGATCCATGAAGTGGCGCAGGCGTAGCGTAAGGGCACGGCAATGTAAACCAAAAAAAACGGTTTACATTTACCCAAACATGACCAAGGGGTAACGGAAGGCTGTCAACGTCAGGTATCATACAGGTGCAATATGCCAATGGCGAAAGGCACCGAGAATGTCCAAAGAAAACATGCACAAAATGTAAATAATGGCATAAATGGTATGTACGCAGAAACCACAGCAGAACCCCCAGACATGTGCACAGAAGGTGCAAAACAATGAAATAATATGACAATGTCCTAAAAGAGCAGTATAATACACATCAGCTGCACAGCCACCACACACCATAGTATGTATGGAAAGCCTCAACCCCAGCGCAAGGGTTGTCAACGAGTGGCGGCAGTGTTCGGCGCCATAACCATGTATTAGCAGTCAATGCCATGCAAATGAGGCAGATAATAGTGAATCGCAAAACCGCCGCCGGTGTAAGGATGGAGCAAACGGCGCAGCGGTATTACACCGAAGAGTGGCCTACATGGAATACATGTCAATTGCAGAGGGGTGTGCCACTGTAGGAGGAAGCACATTGGAGGCCAGCAAACATGGGCTGTAGAATGCACATCACAGCACCAGGACCGGCGTGTGAGGAAATAGATGCGCTGAGAGTACATAATGCGCGCACAGATGCATGTGCACGAGGATGACTACGTTCCCCAACCCAGTCATGGAACGGCCTCCCCGTCAACAACCACGGATATAGGAAGGTAATGCGGAGAATATGAGGAAATGCGGAAGCAGTGTAATTGGAGCCGTAATGAGCAATCAACACCAATCAATCCAGGAAGGGCAAACGGCGGCAGCTGACAACTCTGCATGCAGACTCCTGCAAAACGGGAAAGGGGAGGCATAGGAATGCAAAGATAGTAGGGGATGTAGCAGAAATGCAAAGAGCAAAGAACCGAAATAGCACAGCCAAGTACAGAGGTAGCATAACGGCGGCGGCAGACAAAATGCATCATATGCCATGTGCCTGCAGGATGCAATGCAGGCAATAGTAGGTGCAACGTGCAGAAACAGTAAGGTAAGATGCAAAGCTAAGCCAATGCAGGCAAGTGTAATGTAACACTAAAGGCAATAGCGTTGCAGTTGCAACGGTAAAACACGGAAGATAATCCACAGATACGGCCGCACAGACACACCCAATGACATCACCGGGTATACAGCACAACAGTATAAAGTGTGAATGCACACAACACACAGCGCAATTTCCCAAACGCCACACCATAGGGTGTAAACACACGGGGAACTTTTAATATGTATATGTTGGGTGCCGCTGTGGCCGTGATGCATCGGTATGTGTCAGAGATAGACGGAGTTGCGGAGGAGGGTGCCGACAACTACCGTAGGCCTCAGAGGAGAAGGAGAGTGTTCAGACCAAGGGTGACCTACCAGGGGCTGCAAGACCTGGAGATAGTAGAGCACTACAGGGTGGACAGGGACACGTTACAGCAAATAGTGGAGCTGTGCCGGCCATGCCTGAGAACAAGAGACAACAGAGGGGAGCCCATCCCAGTGGACACAAAGGTATGTGTGAGCTTGCGAATACTGGCTACAGGTACCTTTCAAAGGCCAACCGGGGATATAATGGGCATCTCACAGGCATCAGCATCCAGGGTACTACACCAGTTCCTGGATGCCATGTTACGACATGCCCATGAGTATATAAACTTCCTCAGATCTCAGGAGGAGTTGGCTAGCAATATCGCCACTTCCACCTTGTGGCACAATACGTGGAGGTACTGGGTGCGATAGACTGTACGCACATAGAAATCAAGTCACCACCCGGGGAGCAGGGTAGACGCTACATAAACCGCAAGGGATACCCCTCCATCAATTGCCAGGTCTTGTGCAATGCGCAGGGCATTATCATGGATGTGTGTGCTGGCAGCCCTGGAAGCTACCACGACTCCCATATCTGGCATGCCTCACAGCTGTATCAGGTATTCGCCAGGGGGGACATCACACAAGGTCACCATGTGGGGGATGCTGGCTATGCACTGGAGCCATGGATGATGACACCCATCAGAAATGCACACACACACATGCAAGAACGCCATAATGAGGCACACGCACAAACCAGAATAATCATAGAGCGTGTGTTTGGGATGTTGAAATCACGGTTCCGGTGCTTGGATACATCCAGTGGAGCCTTGCAGTACTCTCCAGGCACATGTGCCCACATATTCATAGTATGTTGTATGCTACACAATATGATTCTGCGGAAACAGCTGCTGCAGGGACATAATGGTGTAGGGCCACCAAGCCCGCCACAACTGCCAAGGCAAGCACAGGCACAGGGCGTTCAGCGCCATGAACACACTGTGCCAGCCCCAGTAGGTAGACGGAGGCGTACCCAATATGCCTATGCCTTGGCAAAGAGGGAACGTATAGCACATACTCTGACAGCGTAGGCCCCATGGACTGACACCTCCCTACCTGCACACACAGTGAAATGGACGCCACACAAACATGTCCGCCCGTAATGTGTACCGTATGGGCGGACGTATGTGTGACTCCAACATAGGCACCACCCAAACACTGCACACTCAATAGCCAGCGGAGCATGGAACGCCAACACCTCAAACGCACGCCGGTCCTACAGCAGACGGCGTAGCCGTATGCTGCCACTTTCGGCGCAAGTCGACCACATATGTACTTATGTGCATACACAGATACGGAGATAGATGTCATCACACACGTAGAAATATATGTACACATGCACAGATATAAAGTACAACAGGTAAATATGGAATCCCAGGGATGAAAGTTTACAGAGAAGTAAGACGCGAAATCTCCACATAGTAAACATAGTGAACGACAACCCGATCATCCGGGAGGGTGGGCAGAGCAGTGAATGCCAGCCATGGAAATGTCAACCTGCATCAATGCATATCCGCGGGTCGGGATGATCGCCAGGCCATGGTACAGTAACAGGACATGTGCGTGTCATATTCATAGGATATGAGTGCGGAGGTACACACCGCCGCCGGCGATGCGGTAAACGTAGGTACTGTGTGCAACCGTCGGTGCGAAAGCGGCTATATGTGTATGTGTGAGGTGAGGTTGTCGTGTGTTCCGCTGTGTGTGTAATGTGTGCCACTGTAAAATGTGTATGTAGGTGACATGTCACAGGTGGAGTGGAATAACATGCGTAGGCATACAGTACAGGAACCACAGGCGTATGTACAGCAGTACCCACAAAGTACTACTGAGAGCTCCTCAGTGGCTAGGCACGTGGCGACGTAAAACGATGCAAAGCGGAAATGTCCCAGAATGTACCACAGGACCATAGCCAACAGGAGATGCAAAGGACGCATGTACAAACCATGCCCGTATGTATGGCGGCCATATGGTAGACTCAACACGATACGTCAGCAACGTTATACAGCATCAGGCATGTACGGCGAAAATACGCATGTGCTATCCCGGCACCGATCGTGGCCACGTACCGTCCTGTAAATACCGCTGTGTGTTCCACGACTGTTAATTAAGCAAGCGCCACACGAATAGGAGGCAACCGGTAGCATACAGGCCGTCCCAAGTACAGGACCACAATCACCGTAACTACCCGTGACAAAATGCCAATGGATAGTAGGAACGTATGAACATCCGCAGATATATAACCGATGTGAAGGAGGAATACATGCAGGAAGCACACATGCAGGCGATACTGACACCACACGACATCAACAAAACAAACACTCCCAGAACAACAGACAGGTAACCTGCAGCTCCCCAAGCAGGGATGGAGCACACACACAAGCATACCGTGTATGTATTAATGCAAGGCCCACACCCCGTACCCGTCACCCACATCCGCAGATATACCCCATCGCACATATCAAAGGGATACCAGCCGAAACTGTAGCAAAAACATACAGGCAGTCAATGACAGTGGCATACCCGCAACAACCCGCGTGGGAAACACTAGCAGCAGCTGATGCATCTCTGCATCTGTTGGTACAGGAATATAACAGCTATGTTACACATCCGAATGCACAATGCCATCGACAGACGCCGCCAGGACACGGACACCCACATGTCGAACAAAATACCATACCCAACACACACAATCCACGGCTAACACCACAGCGAAATGTACCTGACACCACACATAGCGGATGCAGTCACACAAACATGATACAATACATAGCATCCCCACGAAGGTAGTGCAAATAACCAACGCCCACACGAGGAATGAACCATGGCCTACCGACGCCAACGCATTTAATAGAGGGGGTGCACCGCTGATATGCGCATAAGTACACACCGATGAACAGCTATTGGCGTGATGAACCCACATGCCTCAGGTGACGACGGATATAAGGAAGACTCCCCAGATATTCAAACCATATGTTCATACCGAACAAATACTGAAGACAACACTAACGTGTATTAAGCAAGTAGCGAGGAATACGGAACAAAAGACCGGAAAGGTATGTCGAACCCACGTGATGTACTGGTGTCTAACGCATGATACGTATGACGAATCTGCACTGTATGTGAACGGTGTGTGTAGGTAAAGATACCTGTCCATCAGGCAGAGAGTGGTAAAAGGTGGTTATGTAGAGCTAAGCCGCGGAGCATACCAATGACTGTGGACAACGTGTGCACAGCAGTGGGACAACATGTACACAGCCGGGATAACTCAAGGTCCGCCATAGGGATTTCAAACACAGAACAATGCCACCACCCACGCTGATGCTGGCAGTGGATATTCAACAATGAAGTGCCACAGCAGGGGATAGGACATGTATGTATAGTGTCACAGCACACATGTGTATGGGCATATACCGTCGATGTCATACGGAATGTGCGCACGACGTGCACGTATGCCTCGCAGTAGGGGTGACTATGTCAAGTATGTGTAATGCAAAGCTGTCATGATGGATACGTTCAGAAATTATAGACAGTATCACAGGCATAGCATGCATGATGGAGGGATGGCCTAATGTTATGTACATGAACAGGATATGTATGGCCTGCACATATGGGACAGAGTAGTAGCAGAATAGGTACTCAATGGAGGGAACAGCAAGTAACCATGTCCAAACGTTCTGTAGCAGGTGCAATGTGTGCAACAATGACGTCCGGCAGGGCCGTGTGTAAACACATGTGCAATGTACACAGTAGTGTCACCCCCCCCATGGTAGTGTCCACTGAACAGCAGAGGTGGATGTCAACTGTATGTTTATACAGTACTTCCGCTGTGGTGGTACCATGGGTCTGTGTCACCCTACCAGCAAGGGAACTATCACATGACCAGTGACACAGTGTGCCCCTGTGGGATGTGCACAGGACCTATGTCCCACAGCACGGTGTGTGTCCAGTCTGCGGAGGTCACACAGACGCCCAGGCTGAGCAATGTGGTATGTATGCACACATGCAGGAGTGCTCCATTCACCCTGCCCACTGCAAATGCCATGTAGGAGTACTACATGCATCAGTAATGTGGAGAACATGGCCCATGGCATAGTAGATGACACCCCTGTGTAAGTGGTATGCAGGTGAGTACTGATATGTTTCACGACTGTCATTTGCATATGTAAACTGTCTGAGCCGGGTAGACATCACGGCATGACTATACTGTGACATGTAAAGTTGTATCCGTTGTGTAAGGTACACCACACATGTGTTATTGTAACACTGCCCACGTGTACATGTGTGTATGACACAGGTACAAGGGCACACAATGTACCAGCAAGACATACAGTCCAGAAATGTGTGACCCTGCACAAGTGTACCCACGCCACAGTGGAATATGGCAACCACAGCACCATGTGGGGCATGTGTGTGTACAGCAAACATGTACAATGTGATATGCATGTATAGGGACAGTATCCATGTGATACACAGTGCATGACTGTCACTATGCAAAGGTGATGTGTATGCACTATGTGTGATGTAACTGACGCAATGACATCTACATGATATAACTGCCACACCAACACCTGTATGGTTGTTAGCAGTATGAGTAGGTTGAGCTAGAATGCTGCCAGGTATGTAGATGTGGTATATGTAGGCATGGACAGTACTCTGTGACAGCATGTAGTGTATGTAAGCAAATAGTGAGCATGAGGGGCCACATGACTGAGGACTGTGCAATGTCACATGTACCTGACATGTTGTAGGTAGCATGATATGCCTGCACCACTGTGTGATCTGTACAGGAGTCACATGGCGTAACATCCTGAGACATAGGGTACGATGTGATGCTGGATGCGTACATTGGCAATACCAGAATGTGTAATGGCACTGAAGGGCAAAGAGGGGATAATGTCTGATTTGTTACCCTCTGTACCACACCAACCACCCATGCAATGGTATGACAGGTGGCCAGCATGTGGATGTGGTGTGCTGTGGCGCACAGAAGCCCAACAAGGGTGCCAGTAAAGGCATGGAGGTCGTCAATGAGTGTGTGAAGCATGTATGTGAGGATGTGGCCCAGTGCCATACTGAATGGCCCAGTCATGGGTGTACAAATGCAGCCCCATACGTGCAATGCAGTACCACCCATGTGTAGTGTGATAGATGTGGTAGTGTAGTGGTCAGGGTACACAACGTCCATGAACGGGCTAGCAGTCAATTCAGTGTGCTGCTGCAGAGACATATAACAGCCAGGTTGGTGGGATACAACAACTACGGAGATCGGAGGTGACATTGGGACCGTGTCCTAGGACATAACGTGTGCATGGCGGTACCATGTATGTGTCTACAGGGTTAATACAATGTCCAGCCATGGATTGGAACCCTGTAGTGAGTGAGAGTGTGTATTGTTGGTAGGTACCCCATGGGGGAAATGTGTCCACAGGGTT
>NC_056737.1:1236989897-1237010757 GCF_019279795.1 Protopterus annectens | reverse complement strand
AGCTAAATGCAAGGTAATGCAACATCATACCTGTCGAGGAGTACTAGGACACCCCTGTCCAGCATATGGGTGGCAGTCCACTGAGTGCAGGGGTGATTACCAGGGATCAGGGGACAGGGGTTGTCGGTCACCATTCGTTCAACACACACGTTGCTATCATGGTTCGTTGGGACTTCTACATTGCCCACCTGTTTGTGCAGGGATTCACATGTAGATCAGGGTAGGTCATTGTCTCCTTGTACTCATTACGTGTTACACCTATGATTGAGTACAATGCCCCGTTCAGAATGTCTGTGACCCAACACCTGCAGCAGCTGGAAAGGCCCCGACAGTTCATCCACAAACAGATGCAGGGTCTCAGGAATATGTGTTATGCTGACCAACTGAAAGGGTTCCATCCCTATTCCGTCACATACCACTTGCCCAGAGGTGACCTGTGCCTGGCATCCAAGGCCAGGTCGAACCCGGATTTGATGACTATGCTTCACCTAAAGAATCTAGATCCCTCAGAATCACAAGGGCAGGTGACGTACACCTTGGCACTGTCATTAATAGAATGTGCTGGTGGGACACATTCATCACCCAGACACTCACTATGCTGTGGAACAACATCCCAGTACATGTGAGACAGAGCACCTGGCTGGCCTTGTTTTAGTATTTTGACAAGGATGTCTGAATTGCTTTATTCAACTAACCTTGTAAATGAATATTTACTTTACCACGTTTGTAATCTTTACATTCCATTGATATATTTTACATTAGTCATAATCATAGTGTTTATCTCTATATATTAGGGTTCATTTAGATTACTAGGTGTCTCTACTTCTATTAATGTATTGGCACAATCCCTAGAACATATATATGTAACGTATACACTCAGACACTTGGAAAACATTATGTTGGGTCTTCTTTCATATTAATACATATAGTATTATTTTCGCGGAAGAATGTACATGTTGAAGCAATGTCTGATTTACTCACTGTGTGCAATCTGTGACCCGAGTAGACTTTTTAGCTTGTTCGCCTTTAAGGCATTTAATGAATACTTAGCACATCTTATTTACTGCCCAATTAAGGGTTTTAAATGTAGTACATTTAACTTTGCATTGTATGTATTCTGAAGAAGTCTGCTTATGAAGCAGACCAAGGCTGCAATAAACTATGGTGACTGCATTTAATTCCTGGTGGGCTCTGAGTGGTCACCGCCGTTTACAGTACCTCAGTTTTGCTTTGGACCTTCTCATCTGGGTCTCTGTGTTATTTGTATGGGGAATGTCAAGTGTAGTCCCTATGTGTATTACCTGTGTAATGCCTTACTGCGGCTGTGTAATTCCACCGGGTTTGCAGTTACGGGCGCATTCTTGTTCATACGCTTGTCCATCCATGTGAATTGCCTACTGGACACTGGTATAGGGCTGTACACTTTTCACGCCTGCATTTAGCATTCTCCGGTGGATGCTTTGCATTATTCGTAGGGAGTAAGGCAGGTACTACGCCCACATCCCTCCCATGGGGCGGGACAACGGATTATCTGCCACACAACACAGAGCCCCATTTATGCATACCCAAAATCCCATGGCTGCAACCCTCGACAGTACCCATTACACATCCTTCATGCGTGCGGGATTGGGATGTGGACTCACATGTATGGACACGTCGATCTGGGTATTTATGTTCATATGTCCTGCTGGACTCTTGTCAGCAACCTTAACACACTGGTGGTGCATATGTCTAACTGTGCTGTAGTCACGGCTATATCATCGTGTGTTGTTCGGACACGCCTGGAGTGGGTTCTGTGACAATGTATTTTTGGGTCCTTCAATGGACACCAATGTGCATATGTCAAGTTAGATGTTGCTGGACTGTGTCCAACTGGCCAGTGCTTTTCACTGCTGCTGTATGTTCCCCAATCGCGGATGTCTGTTTGACTACCCATTCTACATGGTGCTACGTAACCAGGTGATTTAGTACTGTGAACAAATGTCATACATCCAAAGATGCTGGTTAGCAACTGCTTCATATAAACCTCAGACATCCCAATAGGACATATCCGTCACTGTATTTTCAACATAACACCACCGGAACATGTTGATCACCTATGTATTCATTTAACCATGTTGTCTTCATAGGTGGGAACGCCATAGTTTACATATCCTACTTGACGTTGTGGGTGTGCCATTAGTATGTGTTCCACAGGTCGCACATCTGTTCCGCTGTATGGTAGCAGGTGCTCCTCATTCTGTTGCTGGCAGATTGAGTGCTGTGTACGCCGGTGTTGGCACGGCGGTCCAACTTTGTATGTGGAATGTCAACTGTAGTCCCTATGTGTATTTCCTGTGTTATGCCTTACCGCGGCTGTGTAATTTCCCGGGTTTGCAGTTGTGGGTGCCATCTTGGTCGTGACGGGTTGTCCATCCATGAGAATTGCCTACTGGACACTAGTATAGGGCTGTACACATTTCACACCTGCATTTAGCATTCTCCGGTGGATGGTTTGCATTATTAGCGGAGAGTAAGGCAGGTGCTATGCACACATCCCTCCCACGGGGCGGGACAAAGGATTGCCTGCGAAACAACACCGAGCCCAGGTTCTACATACCCAGAATCCCTTGACTGCAACAGTCGACAGTACCCATTACACATCCTTCATGTGTGCGGGACTGTGATGTGGACGCAGTTCTATGGACCCGGTACCCTGGGTATTTCTGTGCATATGTGCTGCATTTCATGGACAGCTATCATCAACATTAAACACGCTTGCGGTGCATATGTGTACCTGTGACGTGGTGACGACAATGAGTTCACGTAGGTGATGAAATAAGCGGGCACGCTGTCCTTTAATAAATTTTTGGGTCCTACAATGGACACCACTGTGCATATGTAAAGTGTAGAGCTTGTCGGACTGTGTCCTTGTGGCCAGTGGGTTTCACTGATGCTGTGTGTTCAACAATCGTGGATGTCTGCTTGACTACCCATACTGTGTAGTGCTACAGGAACCATGTTTTCCGACACCAGAACCCAATGGTGTACATCCAATGTTGCAGGTTAACAACCACTTTAATTAATCCCCAGAGGTCACGGTTGGGAGGTATCGCCACTTTATTGTCGGAACAACACCTCCAGACTAGGTACATCACGGGAACTTTAGACCGGTCTTACCGGCCATTTGCAATTGTAATTAGCAGACACATGTCAATACATGTATGATAATACATATTGTCATGCCGGGTTAATCTATGTTATTTGGACAATGGCTTCTGCTATTGGCATCCGTTGCTGTGAGTGTTGCCAGTTACCATACACATTGCTTGCTCAGAGGCAGACTTCACAATTCTGCACACTACTGTGGTCTCCTTTAAGGGCCCTGAGCCAGTGGTCGACAGTACTGCAGCCACTGCATCAATCACATATGCCGTCTACCAGTACCTATAGGACTGCATGAACCAGGCATTCCCTTACCCAACTGTGGTTCATTGTACCAATGCCAAGCATCCAGTGTGGTGTACCCCAGCCATACACAGGCTGTACAACAAGAGGAGGTGGCTACTACAAGGTGGAGCAGACACCTTGTGAGGTATGACACCCTTGGTCATCATATGTGTAGAGTTACACACTGTCATGCCATGGTCCAGGGCACATTCCACAGATATACCTACATGGACCTGGCTGACAATCATACCACCTTCATTTGCTATGCTCGACACCTGGGAGGTCACTCCCACATATGCTCTGACTGGGTTCACAAAGAGGTGGAGTTTACTCAACATACACACATTGCCAAAATACGGGCTGACAAGTTCGGTGAGGACATCTCCACACCCTCCCCACACATGAGGAGATGTCTGTACCAGCGGTTTGTGGTCACCAAATGTTCTGTGACACACGGGTGGGACATGCTCTCTCCAGGGTAGTGGACATAGCATCCATGAGACCAGCTGGTGACCCGACTGTGTACTCCACTATCTCATTGAGGAATTAGACCCACAGTTAGGACAGCTATTTCTTTGTAGCCTCACCTCAGGTAACGTACCCAGGTTGTGTCGCATGGCAACTGTAGTCCCACGTCACAGGGCCAATGCCTCCACTGACCCTGGTTATTACTGTCCCATTACCATGAGGAGACCTATCTGCAAAGACATGGGAGGGATCATACTGCGGCTCGCATATGAACGCATAGGTGACATGCATACTTTGCTTCCAACAAGGTTTGTCTTGTTCGGGGTCGGTTCACGCCTTTAAAGCATGGTTGACATTTTGGGACAGTCACCGAGGCCATTGATGGGGTCTTGCAGTCCATACAGCCTACCTCGACCTGGCAAAGGCCTTCATCACATTACCCCCCTCAGGTATCGTTGATAAACCCATTGGCTGGGATGTGAACACATACATCACAGAATGTGTTGTAAACTGTCTATGTGACACAACCCACGCGGTCATAGTTGCTGGCAGCATGTCAGACCTACTGCCTGTCGCAAGCGGTGTCCCATGGGGCCCTTCTCTGGGTCCACTCCTCTCATACATCTACATTTCCACAGTACAGGCACACACAGGGGTGTTATGGGCAACATTGTTTGTAGATGACTGCAAAACAGGTGCCATAGTGGGACGGACATCTGACACAGATATCCTTCAAAGGGGCCTCCCAGATATGCATATCTGCTGTCAGGGACATGTCCCACAGCTAAATGCTAAGTAATGCAACATCATACCTGTCGAGGAGTACTAGGTAACCCCTGTCCAGCATATAGGTGGCTGTCCACTGAGCACAGGGATGATTACCAGGGATCAGGGGACAGAGTTTGTCGGTCACCATTCGTTCAACACACACGCGTTATCGTGGTTCCGTGGGACTTCTACATTGCCCACCTGTTTGTGCAGGGATTCACATCTACATCAGGGTAGGTCATTGTCTCCTTGTACCCATTACGTGTTACACCTATGATTTACTACATTGCCCCATTCGCAGTGTATCTGACCATACACCTACAGCAGCTGGGAAGGCCTCATAGGTTAATTGTCGTACAGATGCAGGATGACATCATTTTGTGTAATGCTGCCCCACTTGTAGGACCCCTGCCCCATTCAGTCACATACCTGTTGTTTAGTGTTGACCTGTGCCTGACATACGAGGCCATGTCAACCCATATGTCATGTGTATGCTTCACCTACTGTATCTGCATCCCTCAGAACCACAAGGGCAGGTGACATGAACCTTGTCACGGTCATTAATGGGATGTGTTTGAGTGACACATATATCACCCAGACACTCACAATGCTGTGGATCTACATCACAGTACATGTGAGACAGAGATCCTTCCTAGCCTTGTTCGTGGGTATGTTGTCCATTGGATGGGGAATTGCAGGTATAGGCCAGGGATTACATCATTATCACTGCTTGACAGAGGTACAGCAATATCATAAGTATTTTATCTCAAGCACAGAAGGTTGACAAAGTCATCCTAACTATGGTGTAGGGTTATGGCTGAACCTGGGACGATGGCCTACCCTGTAGCTATGGACGTATGAACCTATATTCATAGTTTGTCACATTTACACTTGTCTATCCCCTATCCTCTTTCTCAAGTGTATATTTCTGTGGCACATGATTGTCCTCTGTATTACTTGCAGGTATGCTGTCTACAGTGCACATACGTCACAGTTGATGACAGTGTATCTGTGTCCCTAACACTGTGATACTGAGGACTACCACACATCCTTCACAACATTACATGCATATGTCCATTCTATTCTTCTTTGGCCTATGGGGGGGTGTTAAGGCAACAATTACACAAGTCCCTGTTTGTGCATGCTTCATGTTGGTGTTTGACCAGGCTCCGTTGCAGTCGTGTGTTGGACGGTAGTGTTTCAGTGTGTTTGGCATGTGTTTTTATTGCCGGTACATCTGTGGGAGGTGTGGTTGGCACATGTTCCTCTTTGCAGGGACACCCATCCTGGGGTTTGTGTCATGCATCTGCACTTGGCACGTGCCATATGTCCTGTACTATTCCCACAGTCGTGTATGCCTTCATGCACTACTACTGCGTGTTACTGGCTGTTTGTATGTGGTACACATGGTGATTGTGATGGTTGGCTTGACCTATTCCCATGCTAGAACATACACATCTGTCAATTACGTTGTTTAAATCAAACTGTAACACTCATTCGCCTTTTCAAAATGACAGTCAATAACACAGGAAGCTGAGATTAACAACGTTTTACTACTGTGCAGCAGGAGGCAAATAACTATGCAGTACAAGTTTAGAGTTTTGTTTTACTCTATACATGTAACAGCTGTATGAGTATTGTGTTTACAATCATCTTTTGCACACATTAATGATGTGGTCAGTCACAGGGCATTTACATCACTATAGTCCACAATATTGTATTCCTACAACAGTGCTAAGGTAATGCTTATTAAACGTTTTCCCATGAGGATAGCACAGCCTTGCGAGCCACATAGTCAATTAGAATGTACTTCGGTAAATTCTGCTCTGTCACGGTTCCAACACTGTTCAGATCCGGTCGTCACTTAATTTCCTACTAGGTTCCTTTGTCTCTCTGGTGAGCAGCTGTACTCTGTGTTAGATAGAGCTCACAAGGCCATCCTCCTCAGTGGAAGGATGACAGATATACCTGTACATACATTTATTATTCTGTAACCCAGCAGATGACTAATGCTGAATGACATACACCTGCTGCACTGTTACTGCCAGGGTCAGAGTTCAATCACACTGCAGCTACACTACAGGCAATTACATGCATGATAAGCTCTACTGCCATATTGTAAAATAGAATAATATGCATTATACACTATTTGCTTCTAAACTAGCACGTCATATATATGTTTAAATATATATTTTGCTAACATTCTCCCTCCTTTGATTGCTTCTATTCTATCCAGAAACATATACAACATTATTTCATTGCCTAGCCTCTTCCTCTCTGGAACGTTTAACTAGGCAAGTAATTTGTTGTACATTTCAGAAAGGATTTCATTTTGTATTGACAAATACCACTACAGGTCTTGATACATAGTCTCAGTTACAGATACGTCGACAGAGTCCCTGACTAATACTTACATGCAAAGTATCCCGCAACAGACACATGCTCCCAATATGAGCAGAACAACACAAATGGCAATCAAGATATTCAGTATGACTGAACCCCATCCACCAAATGGTTTGTGGAAATGGTTCGTCAGTGGGTTTGGGCCTGGTTCCGCCATGGATGACACCTGCTGTATTACCTCTAGGTGGGCGTTGATTTTGGTCTTATTATGTGGTACTTGGACACAGCGGTCTTCTTTGATAAGCGCGCACGTACCAATTCTCGCCGCCAGGGTGCAGTCGTGTGCTATTACATTTTGTGACACAACAGTTCTCATTGCATCCAGTTCATCAGTCACAAGTTCAAGAGCGAAAAGTCACATTGATCATTCCTCCGACAGGTTTTGACAACTTCCTCTGTTCCCTGATTGATTTCACTACTCCACAAGCTGGGAGTGTTCCAGCCCAGGTTATGACGCTGTCACTCAAGTCCATATGAATCGATATTCCTTTATCTCTTGCAGAAGACTGGATTTTCAGAACAGCTTCCATTTCACCCACTGGATTAGTAGGTTTCTCGACTGTGTTCCCAGTTCTTCGAGCTATATGTGTTATAGTTCGCTTGCACCCAGAGGCAATTGTGCAGTATGTCATGTGACTGGAGCCAGATAACCCAAATAACAACTGCCGGACCAATTCTCAGGTAACCATCGATATGCTTTTTTCCCACAAACAAAATAACAATATTCTACTTTACTACTGATGCGGGTTACCTCTGCATGTAACATTTTCCTGTCTATAACAGAGGACTGTTTATACAATTCTGGATGTTTCTGCACATCCTTCCACGTTGTTCTCATGAAGCTTCAATACAGATCATGAATGGTGCTACAAGTAGTACTGTGATCTTTGGCTGTTATATGACATTTGTAAGACACAGTTATGTTACAAATACTCCCACCAACTTGAACTGTATCATGTTTATGACAACAAACAATTACTTTTTGTGTAACAGGTAAGTACAGTGCCACTTTGTCCTGTGATCTCACAGAACCTGTATCAAAGTGTAAATATTCACAAGTCTCAATCTATCCCCAAGGGGACAACATACATCGGAAGTCCTCCATATGATGTAGGTATGGCAGTACAAACACAGCATTTTAAAATGTTCATAGTCTGTACATGCACACGCGTCATGCCTAGGTATGTGTTGAAGTTTGGAAGCCACTCTGTGGCCAGTTCATCACGTATCACTATTTGTATCCATGTAGTTATATGCAGGTAAGGTCCCAGCAAATGTAAAGTAAACACAAACATGGTTAATAGGTGTATGATCAGTAAGACAGTAAACCAAATGTCTTTGGGGTTGCTTTGTATTGTTATACAGTCTGGCCCGGGTGATTCAGTCTCTATGGTATATCAGCTACAAGATGTAAATCAGACTTGATATCCTTTACCGGTTTGAAAACTGTGAGGTGAACCCAGGACGACCTTTCCGCAAACTTTACTGCAGTAGGTGTTGCCAACAGTACCTGGTACAGACCTTCACACATTCCACTTGGCAATTATCTTCTTTGGATAACAGTGACATACACACAGGATACTGGTGTCAGCTATGCGTCCGGCTTTGCTTGCTCTTTATCTGTAAAAGACTTTAACTGCAAAACAGTGTTATTGGTTAACAATCCTCTCATGTCACCTGCTAATGAGCCATCAACCTCCGGCTCTGCAGGCATGACAGCTTTCCACTCTGGCACATGATATGCCATTCCACATACTACTTCGAAGGGGGTGAAACACTTTACATTTGGAACTGTTGTCATGCTCAGCAATGCTAGAGGTAGACAACAAATGAAACTCGTCTGGGTGTCACCCACCAACCTCCTCTACTTATTTCTCGGGATCCCATTGTGCACGCCACCAGTCATGCTGACTGTGGGTTGTACATGCAATTTATATTCATGGAAATACAAAATAATCCCCCAGGTTGCGTGATTGTCTGGTTCACTAAATGTGTTCTATTGTCACTGTAGCTTCTTTACAGTATGCCAGATCTAGGGATACTTTATTTTACTGGCACCTTTGCCACTGCTGCTGCATCCGGATTCATGGTTGGGAATGCTTCTACCGATTTTGATTATATATATGTAATCACTAAACAGTATTTCTTCCCTTCACATTTATTCAGATGTATGAACTCCATACAAATAGTACGTAACGGTTATGGTGGTGTAGGTAAACTCACTCCCTTCGGTTTAAATGCTCCCTGTGCATGATGTCTACTGCAAATGTGACACGCTGCTCATGATGTTTGTATGTGGTTCCTAATTCCGTATGTTAGGGGTATTCTGTTAACCAACTGTACCATCCCCCCTTTTGAGACATGGCTCTACCCATGGCTCAACAAAGCCGCATATCTGAATACATTAGACGTTAATATTGGCTTTTTCACTGTGGATATGTACAGTCCGTCTTCAAGGATTGCTCCTCGTCATACCCACGTCTGCTTTTCTGCTTTCGTAGTTGATGTTTGCATTGTTTGTAACATTTCTACATCTAGAATGTCTGAGGATTGTCATTCCTCATTCAAACAGACACTTTCCAACTGTGAGGCTGCTTGTTTTGCAGCTGCATCAGCTCGTGCCTTACCTTTCCTACTGTTATCCTGTTGCTTTGTATGAGCTGCACATTTATAATTAGCTACTTTAGTGGGTAACTGAATGGAATCTAATGCATTCAAGATCAATTGCGCATGATTAATCGGTTTACCAGTGGATGTTATCATTCCCCTATTCTTCCACTGCTGCTCATAAACATGCACTGTACAGACAACATACTGACTATCGGTATAAATGTCCACACATCAGTTTTTCGCTAGAGTACAAGCACGTGTTAAAGCTATCGATTCTGCTGCTTGAGCAGACACGTTATGCTGCAGGGGTTGGGCGTCTACAATCTCATTATCAATAACTACTGCATAACCTACTTGATTCGTTCCTGTAGGACTCTGTCTACATGATCCGTACACATAAACTGTCACCTCTGCATCATCTAAGAGTATATCAGTGATATCCTGTCTGTGTGGAGTTATTTCATCCATTTCATATAGGCAACTGTGTGGTGTGCCATACACAGGTGTAGGACGTGACGTTGATAGGTTTAATGTTGCACAACGTTCAATCACTATATGAGGTTGACTCAGGGGTATGGTCAAACAAGACAGATGTCTAGCACGGGTCAGGAATGCTATCTTCTCTTGCAGCAGAATGATCGCAACTGCATGAGACATTCTCACAGTAAGAGGGTGGAATAATAACATTAAGGCCGGGGCCTGTACTGCCATGGGTGCTACAACAACTGCCTGTACACAATGTGGCACTGACCATGCCACAGTGTCCAACTGCGATGAGTAGTAAGCTATGGGGCGTTGCTTACTTCCATGCTGTTGCATCAAGACTGACGTCATATATCTCCGCTTACAATCTACAGTCTGACAACATGTGTTATGATTATTCGTGTTACCTAATACAGATGTTGAAGCTATCAATCGTTTTAGTCTGCAGAAAGCTGTTTCTGCTACTGGAATCCAGTGTAGTATATGTTGTGCTGCCATAGGTGTATTAAAGATTAAGGCAGACAATAGAGCAGATTCCAAAGCATTGTTTGGTAACCAGCTTTGACAAATGTTAGTCGGCCCAGAAAGGACATCATTCCCTTCTTGGTAGTTGTCTTGGGTGCTTGTGAAATTGCTGCCTTCCTATCGTCATGTAATGTTCTACCCTCCTTGGATACCACATATCCCAGGTACTTGACCTGTATTCTCTGTAGTTGCAATTTATGCTTGCTTAATTTATGTCCCTGTTCTGCTGAATATCTCAATAATGCTATTGTATCTTCCATACATTGCTGCTGGGTAGGGGCCGCAAGCAGAATATCATCCACATAAAGTAGAACTTGACTGGCCCCGGGTGGAGTAAACACCGGAATGTTGCTAGCCGTCTCCTGTGTGAATATCATTGTACTTTCACAGTATCCCTGCGATAGCCGGGTATGGCTGTATCTGTTACCCTGAATGTAAATGCAAAACAATACAGACTATATGGATGTATAGGTATTGCAAAGGAAGCATAGCTTATATGTACCACGGTAAGATACTTCTGTGGCGTCTTCATAGCATTCAATATAGTGTGTGGGTCTGGCACCATCGGTACCCTAGGTATTATTACATGATTTACAGCTTGTAAATCCTGTACCATCCGCCATTCCCCCTTTGCTTTTCGATCAGAAGATACAGGGGTATTGCATGGTGAATAGCGATTACTTTGTAGATGGGGAATTCCCTCTGTGACTTTACAGATATCTTCTGGTGTCCACGGTCTATACACTAAGGGAGTTGGGTCCTGGCCTTCCTGTCCTGCATGAGGGTTCGGTACTTCAATTAATTGACAGATATCCTCACTCTGTTCTACTGACTGTCTTCTTACTTGAGTGTCCCTAGGTATGTTACAAGTTCGGGATGTGGTTTCAATAGCTTCTCTTACATTTGGTCATTGTGATACCTCTGTTGCCACAGGATAACGTGTGGGGGACTAGCCTGCCCTCCCGCTTCATATCCTGGATGTGGTATCGGAGGTGGTAGGGGTGGGGGCTGTCGCTACTACTGTATTATGATCTTCTTTGTGTACGTATGATGCTTTCGCATTTCTAGTGTTCTGTTCCCTTCGGTTCACTACCTCAATCCACCTATGTGCTTGACGGATACCCAATTGTCGCTGTTTTGTCGCCTGCACATCTTAGGGCTGCCACCTTTTCAAATGCACAATGTGGGACATTAGTGTTAGGAACGTGTAATTTGCCAGGGCAAAACATACGCACGGCCAGTACATAGGACAGCAATTCACTTTTTGCCAGGAGAGCAACCAATTCTTGTAGCATTTCATTTGCTTATTCTGTTTATTATGATATTTTGGTGTTCCAGATACAAAATTACCGTTTTATGCTACCATTTAAAAAGATATCTGAGAAATCTTTGTCCTAAGATATCAGGACATTTGCCATTTGTTCGGTTTGTTTGCAGGACACAACTGGCCAAAGAGGGACTGTCCCTCACAAAGTGGGACAGGTGGTTACCCTAGAACATCTGCATCACATTTTCAGAGATTCCAATGTTTCAGTAACGATATTTTGTCTAATATACCATCAATGTCATATTTATTACCCCATTTTGCAGAATATCTCACATTATGTGCTCTCTGCGATTGCATATACTTCACGTCACCCGTCAAACGCGGATCACATGATCTGTTTGTGCACTAATCTCCCATATCCTCTACACGACTGTTACGTAACCCTTCTCTCGCACCACGTGGTATCTCCTTCCCTGTATCCACTGTAGTGTCTACAATGACTATTTACTCTACTCTGTGTTCCCCTGATCTATGTCCAGATTTAAAACTATTTGGATTGGTCTTCGACCTGCTATCACAACTGTTAACATAAATACAATGTAGTCTGGTCCCTGATCTACAATAGAGACAAAGAGGCAAACCCTCCTTACCTGAGCCTCCTGTTTATGAGTGCACGTTTTCTTCTTGGGATCCAGTTTTCCACTTTTCAGCCACAGATCAGACAGTGGACAGCCTCTTTACACACAACAATTCAGTCGGAGGTCTTTTCATTCAAGAAGAACCATTTAGGCAAATACTCCTGCGCAGATGTCTAACCACCCATGCACTCTGACCTGTAGCTTACCAAGGGAATTCCGGCTAAGAAGGACCACAATGTCAAATAAGTTGTTAAAACCAGACTGTAGTAATCAGTAGGCTTTTCTAAGTGACAGTCAATAACACAGGAAGCTCGGGTTCACAACGTTTTAGTAGTGTACACAGGCAGGCAAAATAATATACAGTCCAAGTATGAGAGTTTTGTCTGACTCTATACAGTAAGCAATTTCTTTATATAGTGTTTACAATCAGCTTTTGCCCACCTTACTGACGTGGTTGGTCACAGGGCATTTCCATCACTATGGTCCGCAATAGTCTATACATACGTGGGTGCTGAGGTCGTGCTTTTAAACTGTTTTCCCATGAGAATAACACAGCCTTGCAAGGCACCTGGTCAATTACAGTGTCCTTCTGTAATTGTAGCTGTTTCAAGGACCCTGGACTGTTCCGATACAGTAGTCAGTTCATTTCTTAATACGTTCCTTTGTCTCTCTGGTAAGGAGTTGTACTCTTATCTTCGATAGAGCTCACAAGGCCATCCTCCTCAGGGGAAGGGGTGATGTTATGCATGTACATACATTTATTTTTCTGTAACCCAGCAGATAATTAATGCTGAGAGACATAAGCCTGCTGTACTGGTTACTGCCAGGGTCAGAATTCGATCACACTACAGCTTAGCTTCACCAGTTACATGCATGATCATTTCTACTGCCATATTGTACGGTACAATTCAATGCATTATATAGTATTTTGATTCTAAACTGGCACTTCATATGTGTTTCTATATATATTTTTCTAACAACATCCATCCGGCCATATGCATGTTGTTCCGTCCTTTACCTTGACCGTGTGTATTTGGCCGTCCGGCAACGCTACTCTCCACATGTGATGTCCCACCTTCCCTTCTTTGCCTGTAGCACCCTGTTAGGACGTCCTGTTTGGTAGGCACATGTTCCGCTATATGTGTTTGACTTCTCTGCATAGCTAATCATCGATGCGGTGGTTCAACAACCCGACTTGTCCACATGTGTACAGTTATGTGCACCGTGGCGTGTGCAAACCTATATGGTTTGGACGGGTACATACCACATGCGGGATGTACACATTCTGCAGACACATTCACATGCAGCCATTTCCATATCTGTACCTGAGGTGGGTTGGTGACATGTGGGGTACGTATTTGCCTGCGTGGCACTGCCTAACACAAACTTCTTACCACATTTCAGGTATGCACATTGTGTGTAGGTGTATAGCTGCACAAGGATGCTAGCTGGTTTGGGTGCACAGGTGTACATGGGTGGGACTTACATGCTACAATGAGGCTGTTGTGTATTACATCTGCATGCATGGGTTCTGCTTCTGGATATTACACTTAAACATACGCCATCCTGTGTATGCGACAGACACGTTGCTGGGTGTGGGATATGTTGCTATGCACATGTTTGCCTGTGTTTAGGGTATCTTGGTTCCTTCCTGTTGTTATGTCGACACAGCTACCCGGCTATGTACTCTCACTACTGCTTGTGACCATTATGGTTGACACCTTTTCCAATGCCCATAGTGGGACATGTTTTGTGGAAACATCGGATTTTGCAGGACAACACATACCCACAGCAAGTGGAGTTGACAGAACTTCACTTATTTGCCATAATATACGCTTATTCTGTTAGCATTTGGGTTCCTTATTCAGTTTCTTATGCCATGTATGTGTTTCATATACAAAATATATGTTTTATGCTACTATTACAGGTATATTGCGGGAATATTTTTGGCAGGGAATCTCAGGTCATTTGCCAGTTTTTCGATTTTTGCCGGGACACAACTGTCCAATGAGGGACTGTCCATGGCAAATTGGGACAGCTGGTAACCCTGGTGACCATGCCCATGTCACTACTGGGGTTGCCACCTTTTCCAGTTGCCAAGGTGGGATATTTTCGGGACTCACATCTGATTTTACAGGCCGACACATACCCACGGTCAGTATATAGCATAGAACTTCACTTGTTTGCCTAAATAAAAGCTTATTGTTGTGGCAGTTTGGTTGCTTATTCTGTTTCTTGTGACATTTAGGTATTTCAGTTACAGAAATAACCAATTCATGCAACCATTACATTAAATACGGGATATCATTATGTCCTACAATCTTAGCACATTTGCCATTTTTAATATTTTTTATCGGGACACAACTGCCCATAGAGGGACTGCCCCTCGCAAAGTGGGATAGGTGGTAACCTTAGTCGCTACTCCTATGTCGGTGCGGCGCCCTGACATGCTGCGGTACACCTTCTCTGGGTATGCCCACTGATGGTGCATTGCGGGACAAACATGGTCTTAAGCGTATCCTTTGCTCCTTGGAGGGGTACACTTAGGGCTTCGTGGGTTGTATTTGCTTCTCCATTTAGTTGGGACGGGTACTATGTTGCATACTCTACGTGCGTTTCATTCTGCATGGGCCCTGGCTGCTGCCATTACTATTATGGGCGGACCGTGGCAGTCATCACATTAGGTTGCTCACCGCCTGCTGGCTTAGCCACGCCTCCGGACGCATCCTACTTGGGCTCGCTCACGTACACTACGCACGTGTCTGTGGTTGCGGCGCTCTCATTACTATGCATATGGCGCTACTACGCCGGCTATTCACTGCACCGCCGGCGCAGCCCTTACGCCGGCCTTGCGCCGAGCTTCATGAATCCCGGGGCAACTACTTTTAACAGAAGACTTATGAAAGGTCTTACCGAGCTTAAGGAATTATTTCTGCAGAGGTGGCATGCTCGTGATTTTCAGCACTACAGTATTTGTTGAACTAAGAGAATGTACAGTTAAAAAAATGTCTTGTTTTGCTAAATCAGACTGTATAACTTGGAAAAAGAATAATTTTTAAAGGGAATCAAAACAATTCTTGTTGCTTTTTTTTAGTCTGCATCTTATTCCAGTGAATTTAAGAAAGTTTTACAGATTAGTTAAAAGGACTTAGATGCCTATCCAGAAGTGGGAGGCAAACAGTATCTGAATGACAAAAATAAATAAACAAATAAAATAAATAAATAAATGCACACTTAGCAGAGTGGATGAGAGGTGTTGACTATAACTCTTAGCTGAGATATATAAGTATCCTTTTTTTTTCGATTATTTATGCTGATTATTGTTTCTAGCAATTTATATATAGCACTTTTATTGCCTGCTGCTTAGTTTTTGAGTGTATTTTATTGCTATTAACTAATCTGCACAGGTAACTGATTTGTTTGCAGTTAAAAGCATTCTGTATCTTTATAAATCTTTATCTGTTTAAAAACTTTCATTTTGTGGCTTTCTGTAGTGCTTAATGTCTGCAGGCTAATAGCTTTAGTATTCACCCTCCCTCCCAGCTGGTGTCTTGCTGTTATACTTGGTGGCTTTGCAGTTGCCCGCCCCTACTGTAAATCTGATCTGGGACACTCCTGCCAGTCTAGTGTCATTAGCTCATTCCACCTAATACAGAGAGATAAGGCCTTTTGTTTCTCCTTTTTCCCTCTCAAAAAAAAAAAGAAACATTTTTTGCCTGAATCTCCTTGTGTTCTGACTGTGCTTCTCAAACATTTTGGAAATATAGAGTATATTTTAGAGCATTTATTATAACTGTAATTGCCTTAATATTGCTACAACTCAAATGCTCTAGGTTGCACTGCATCTGAAGTGTTTGTGTGTTTTAGCTGCTTTTCTGTATATATAGACTTCTCTGTATATATAAACTAGCTGCTCATTCTGCTGTGTTACTGCCTCTTAAATCGATTTTCAGTTGTGCACTTGCCTTGCTTCATTTAAAAAGTTTTAAATTGCTAATTTTGTAGAGTTTTAATTGCGTTTACTATTTAGGACTACACACTCAAGTGTGTTAGCCTTTTCTGTGTTTATTTACTGTATTATTGCATTGTTTAGCCTGTTTCAACAAAAAAAAAATAATATCTTGTTTGCTCATTTCCCACCTTTTCTAGCCAGTCCATATCCCAGGCTTTGCTTGTTTCAGGACTTTATTTTCTGTGCTCAGAGCTATCCAGACCTTGCTTTGGTAGAGAGATGTCCTACTACCTACCAATGGGCCTGGTGAGCATTGTACTGCCTATCTAACGCTAGAGGAGTGATTTCCAGCTCTGAAATTGTAATTTTATCAGCCTTTTGGGCTGATTTCTATCCCTTTTAACTTTCTGGCTTAGAAACACGTGTGTTTGCACATTTTTCACATTGTGCAGCACTGCGAAGCTACAGTTAAACTATTCCAGGTGCCAGAAAGTTTGCTCTTCAAATTTTCCCTTAAAACTAGCTGGTTTCTCAGTAGTAGCACTAAAATCTGAACCCCTGTGACTAGCACTTGCTCTAGAACCTGCTGGAAAGTACTAGGAAGCCTGAAACTGATACAAGCACTCAGCTCTCCTTGTCAATAAGGAGAAATTAATCATAGGCACTAAACAGCCTATAATTGCAAAGTACCTTGCAAAGGTAAGGGAAAACAGCTCTTAAACTTTACAAAAAAGCACCTAAACAGGCATGTCCACGAGTCAGCTTCCAATGATTTCTCTTGTCCACCTGGTGAATCTGGGCATACTGGTCAATGCGGCAACTGCCTCATGTATACAGACAATCCTCTCCTCCTACCACCCAATACTACAACCTGCAAGAGATGCACTTACATAGCCAAACTGGAAGCAAAGCTCTCTCCAGCCAAGATTGTGCTAGACAGTCAAGAGGAGAAGGTTAACACCTGCATTACACCTCAAGCAACTCATAGCCCTTCAAACCCACACCATCAACACCCACACATTGCAACACTAAACCCACATATGCAGAGGCCCTTAACATTAACCTGTCCAAGCAACAAGGACCTCCGAAGCCAAAACGCAAACAAACACCAGTCACAACCAAAGTGACACATAGCTCACAACACCAGTATGCCACCCAACAACAGCCCCTAAGACAAGACAATGTACCCAACACTTTAGCCATAGCTGACTCTATAGTCAGGCACACTGATGTTCCACTCACCAGGCTGAACAAGGAGAAAATTACAGTCAGCTGCCTGTCGGGTGCCAGGATCTGCCACATAAAGCATGCACTCAAGTCACTCCACAACAAGTACAAATACGACTCTGTCATTGTCCATGCTGTAGTGAATGACTTGAGATGTACCTCCCTGGACTACATGAAAAGAGACATGGAAGAGCTCGTGGATCATGTGACCCAGGCAAGTATGACCCAAGCCCTGAGTAGCATCCTGCCTTCACCCAGAATGATACCACAGTATAAGGACAAAATGATTGACTTCAACAATTGGCTAAGCTTCTGGTGTCATTCAAAGGGGATCCAGTATTTGTCTGCCTGGGAGGACATGATCGACAAACCACTATGCTTTGCCAGAGATGGTCTGCACCTGTCACCCCTGGGATTCAGGTTACTGGCTAAAGCTCTTGCCACCCCTATAGTGCCTTTTTTAGGCAAGGTTCAAAGGATAAAACCACCACCATAACAGATACAAGCACGCAAAATCTGAAGGTAATGCTACTCAATGCTAGAAGTCTAAACCTCAAAATGCACTCTCTCAAGGCACTCCTAAAAATGGAGAACATCGATATCTATGCAGTAACTGAGACCTGGTTCAAGGCTCCAGAGAGCACACCTGCAATACCAGGCTACAATTCTTACCACACTTTTCAGCCACAAAACCAAGACTGAAACACTAAAGGTGGAGGAGTGTCCATATTCACCAAGGATATTCACACCTCCAGGCTAGTTGCCCAACACAATGCATCTGAAATTCTCCAGGTGCAACTAACACTAGGTAAGACTGCAATCCAAATTGTAGCTTGAAACAGATCCCCCACCATACCCCAAGATTCTCACTACACCTTCTAAACATACTGGAAAATATTAAGATACAACCAAACACCCTAATACTGGGTGATTTCAACTACCCTGCCATTAATTGGGAAAACTACTTGGGTACCAACTCCTTTTCCCAACAGTTCTTGGAATTCATAAATTCCAATGCCCTGGATCAACTAATCCATTGTCCCACCAGGGGCTCCAATATCCTAGACCTGGTCATTGCCAATGTGGGGGATAGATGCTCCACACCAGTGGTCACCCCCTAAGTGTCAGGTTTAATCATAGCCTCACCTCAGGCTTCATGCCAACTGAGTGGCGCACAGCTACAGTTATCCCGCTACACAAGGGAGGATCCACCTTGGATCCCGGGAACTACCATCCCATCAGTCTCACAAGCCTGATCTGCAAGTGCATGGAACCCATTATCATGGAAGTTATAAACAAAGACATTGGCAACCATCAAACACTGGACCCCACCCAGTTTGGGTTTGTGAAGGGACGATCTTGTCTCCTGAATCTGATTGACTTCTTGTAATCAGTCTCCAGAGCTGTGGACGAGGGTAAGGCGGTCTACACAGCCTATCTGGACCTCGCCAAGGCCTTCAACACCATCCCCCACTCTGGAATCATAGATAAACTTACTAAGCTGGGCATAAATCCCTACGTCACTCGATGGGTTGCCAACTGGCTTACTGACAGAACCCAGACTGTAAAAGTAGCTGACTCCAAATCCAGCTCCAGACAAGTGACAAGTGGAGTACCTCAGGGTTCAGTCCTCGGACCACTCTTGTTTAGCATCTACTTCTTTGAAGTACAGGCCAACACTAAGGGACTCTGGCTAACAAAGTTTGCAGATGACTGCAGACTGGGAGCCTTTATTGAATCCCCAAATGATGTGGATATTCTACAAAAGAGCCTTATGCAAACATATGCCTGGTGCCAGAGCAATGGGCTCAAGCTTAATGCCAAGAAATGTATAGTTATCCCCTTTGGAAAAAAACATGTACCCATGAATTACCACATAGGTGGCAGGACACTAACCATCGAAAGTGTGATGAGAGACTTAGGGACACATGTGGACAGTGGTCTCACTTTCGATAACCACATTGCCACAACAGTCAGGAAATCCTTCTATGTGGCACACCTCATCACTAAGAGCTTTTGATCCAGAAAAAAGGAGGTCATTGTCTCACTGTACTCATCCCTCATTAGACCCATTATAGAGTATAATGCCCCGTTTGGTATGTACCTCACAAGACATCTGCAACAGCTGGAAAGGCCACAGAAATACCTCATTAAAAGAATCACAGGCCTAAAGCAGATGCAATATGCTGACCGTCTAAAAAAACTCCAGCTATACTCTGTGGCATATTATCTACTCAGAGGCGATCTCTGCTTAACATACAAGGCCATGTCAAACCCTGAGCTGCTGGACATGCTCCACTTAAAGAAATCCCAATCCCTCAGAGCCACACGCTCCAAGGATCTAAACCTTGTCATCACAATGAACAAAACATGCTTGAGGGATAGGTTCCTGACCCAGAGACTCCCCATACTCTGGAATAGACTGCCCATACATGTCAAGCAGAGCGCCTCATTACCCCTCTTCAAAAGGAACCTTGATGATTGGATGGGAGATAGGAAATTCACCCCGGGGATCATGTCAATTGCCTTGCTAGACAGGGGCCCAGAGAAGTAAATATTGTGGGAATAAATATCCAGGGAATTGTTATGGCTAGGCTTGCATAGGCCCTAGGGCCAATAGCCTAGTACCAATCTATGAACCTATGAACCTATAAATTAATGAATAAATAAATAAAGAAACTTTAAGACTTTGTTAAAAAGAGATGATAGTGTAGCTAAGCAGTCACATTCTCTTTCGAGTTCTGCAAGCAATGCAGGCATTTTAACTCTGGATTCAAGTTGGTGAGGTACCAATTTAATGAACACAAATTCTAGAAACATCAACTTGATAAAAATTAGCCTGAAAGTGTTCTTTGCCCCGATGCACCCCATTCCTTTATATGGCAAGCCCCCACACTTATGAACACGCACACACACACACACACACACACACACACACACACACACACACACACACACACACACACACACACACACACACACACACACACACAAATAAGTGGTTATAACACAAATGGTGAATACTTATTTGGTAGAAAAGTTGTGGTTGTATAAAAGAAAAAGAATGTACAAATGTGTGAATGTTTATTT